>NW_027107903.1:0-9226 GCF_000696795.3 Halyomorpha halys | reverse complement strand
TATATATCAGGAATCAGGTTCAGGAAAAATTAGAAGTGACCATGTAGGAAACTTAGGAATTTAAAATTTCTGAATTCAATAGGACTATAAAGACAAATTATCTTTAATGCTACGTTTGTTAAATGAACGAGGAGCGAGAAAATTCATGAAAGATTGACATAACGACAGAGGGTCACCCTGTTACCCAAAGATTTTATATCAGGAATAAGCCTATATAATCGAAAAAAAAAAACACTAACAAATGAAGCAGCCAAGCTATGAGCGGTATTAGACCGAGACCTCTCATTGCTAGAAATGAAATGAGAAGTTATAGAGAGAAAAAGAAGAAAACCTAACTTGGTAAAACTTTTCAATTATGTATGTCCAGTCAAGATGTTTCAGCTCAAGGTATAGATTGTTTTAACAATTAAAGGGAACTAGCTGTAGCCGAGCCTGTTCAGAAGCAGTTTTGAAATCGGCCTTGGCGAGTCAAAATTTATTTTGAGGTGGTGCCGTGGAATAAACCTGAACCTTTCCATTCGAAGTAAAAAAAAATGATAAACTATAGGATAAACTTTTCTTCCTGCTCTAAGTAGGACGTAGATATTAGGACGTAAAACTAAATAAAAACTATTGAGTAAGATCTAGTAAAAATTTAATTGCTGGTTTAAATTTGTAAGTTTTCATAATTGAAATTTTTATTCATTTATCAATGATTTTTATGCCTTGTTCCTAATGTAGGTGCACTTAACACAATTAAAAAAATCAAAACTTATTTTTTTAAATTGTGTTATTTAACAGGTTTCAGTCCAAGGTATCCAATATACTAGGACCTAAATGACGGAATGATCATCCAACTCATCACTGTTGGATTGATAGGAGATAAGTTGTCTCTCAGCCGCCCATCCACCTGGACTAATAGGTCTTGTGACTGACGCCTCGTGATGAGGAAAATTGGCAATTTGACAGTGGCAGCGTTTGCTTGCGAAATATCAGTTTGTTTTAAAAATACCTTTTAAAAGGCTAAGATACAAGTACTGTTATTAAAAAAATAATTTTTTTTATTCCGATAAATTGAACTTAAAAACATAGTATACAGAATTATTAACAGCTTCTAAACGTGAATTTAAATTATAATCAAAAATAAATTTAAGATCCCCGTATATACTTGTAGGTTGAAATAAAAACGCCAAAATTGAAATTTTAATCTTAAAAATCGAAACTGAACATTTTATAAAACGATGACAGATCTGGATTGGGTTTTGTATTATGGTGCTCATTCCCTCAGATTTTGATCAAACTTCACCGAAATAATTAGTTCCATTATTTTTTTTAATCTGATGCTATCAAGAGCCCTAGAAAAGCAAGCCTTTCTGAAAAATCTAAGGATCTTCATGAAATTTCGTAGGAAGTTTTTGTGTTGTAAAATAATCATATTAAATTATCTAAATTTCTTGAAAACTAAATATAATTCAACTAATTATCATTTAAACATTTTAGAAATCGTTTTTAAACTTTTTGAATCTCAGAGGTGACACAAAAATTTGTTGTGAAAAAAATCTTAAATATTTAGACTAGAACAAAAAATACAAATGACTTTCTGTCATTGTTAATTATTGTACACCATAGAGAAATGTCTTTTGAAATTCAAAAATATGAGTACTTATGATAAACAATATATTTTCGCTTAAGCTGTGATGCCTCGTGAGTTCGAAGAAAATAACGATACAACTTTAATAATTACAACACCCATTATAAACAATTGTATTATCATAATAACAAAATTTAAAGTTTAAATTAAATTAAATCTGTACCACTGCTAGAATCCATAAAGCATTAGGGTTGCAGTACTTTGTAAGAAGGAATTACTGTTCATAAACCAATGGTTCAGCAAGGAAGTGATTTAGTCAGAATAACACTTGGCCGCCAGACTTTTACCCAATTAAAATTAAGCCGGGGACATATATAGATAAAATAGACCCCCAAGGGCCCCTGAACCGATAGGGCTCACTCCGAGCTACATTAAAACAGAAAATAATTATGAGCTTTAGTCAAAACCCGGGACCTTAGATTTAGTATCGTAGAACCTTACCACTCAGCCACCCGTTTCTACTCAATAGCAAAATATAGTTTTATCATATTATATTATATTCGATGAATAATAATTGCTGATGTAAATTGAATATTTATAGTATTATTTGTGTTAATCGATTAAAATCTAAGATGGTAGGTTTCATAACCGGGGTGTTTAAAATGTCACTTTTGGGGTGTAACAAAATCATATAATATTATATAACATATAAATTTTTAACTTTAGATAAACAGCGTTATAATATAATGCCTCGAAAAATTGACGGTTACATTTTGTTTCTTGTATCTCATCTCTAAACAAACAAGATTAGTAATAATGAAAATTCTTACGTGATATTGTGAATTGTAATACAAATTATCGAGTTTAAAACAAATAAAACAGAAACAAATATTTTTAAAAAATATAACTTTCAGTTCAACCTTTTCACCTCCACCTTATATGTTACCAAACAATTGTTATTAGTCTTTTAGTAGACTAATTCTCACTAGAAAAATTATAACAGTTACTTAGCGGCTCAAACGTGGACTTAGATAAACACGAACAAGTTATATTTTGCGATCAACATAAAAACAATGTTGCTCATATTTACACCCTTTTGTGCAATCTTTAGTTCAATCCCTTTAAATATGATTATTTTTCAAATAACGATAAATAAAATATGAGGATTAAAAAGCAATATATTACCACTGTGCGTCGCAGTAGTCATATTCCACTAACAGAAGTACTGTAATATTGAAGTAATTCAAGAACATGCAAATTTATTACAAATAAATATTTTTAATTTAATTTAATTTCGAATGCAATTTTTTAGTATATTTCACAATAAAAATCTGTCCAAGAGAATGTTCTGGAACGTTCTAGGATTGAAGTAACCCCAGTTATTATGCAAAGGATTCAAGGGATAACGAGATATCCCTGGGCCCTTTTGTAGTCCGAGGTTTTGCCAGGCCCTACCAACGACACGAGCAGTAACGGGACATACCAGATCCTAGCAATTTCTTCTCTGAACACTAAATCTTTTATGATCTAGGACCAATATTTTCCCTGTGAGACAATGTAACCGTGTTGTATTGATATTAGTTCTTGGATGCATAATAATATGAGAAATTTGTCAAAAAAGTGAAAATAACAAATTTATTTAGCGGTGGAAATGAAGGAGACAACTAACTAATTATATTTTCATATTGATTTACTAAATTTATTCTATACATTCTGTATAAATGATGACTTAAAAAACTTAATTTTTTATGATAAATTTTATTTTCCAAATTACTCTATTAATTCCATTTTACTTATTGTATAAATTAATAGTTATGTATTTATTTTAGTTTGGCTATTTATCTGATACTAATTCAGTAATTTATCTAATAGGTGTACAAATAAATTTCCAATGTTAGACAAAAGATGGTTCCACCAGATGGTTTCATTGAAATTCTCAGCCGTTAAACATAATATTATAAGTTTGACCTTAAAGTAATAGTGACTCCATATCAGCTTCACATATTTTGGTTTTTCATTTAATTTCTTCTTTAATTAGAAGAAATCTGCAGCTGAGGTGCGTTGAATGCATGTAGGACCAAAAATTCTAATTTGAAATTTCGTACCACTGAAAAATTAAATGCTATATACAAAATAGATCGTGAAAGTTGTGAGAAAATATATGTTGCGGAGAAATCCAAAAAACTAGAAATCAGAATCAAGCAACATGTCACTAACAGTCAAAAATGTAACTTGTACTGCATTAGTTAACCATGGCATAACATTAAACCATAAATTGAACTTCAAAAATCCCACAATAATAGACATAACACAAAACACGAAAAGCAGATGATTTTTAGAAGAAACTCATATAACCAAAAATATTAAAGATACATTGTCCATAAAACTGATACTAAACATTTAAATACACATTACGCCGATATTATAAAAAGGTTAGTCATATAAACATAAAAAAATCATAGAAAAAAAGTGATAACTAAATAGTCAAATCATAAATTTTAATTTTAATTATACATTAGACAAAATTAGGCAAATCAATGAGGATGTATCAAAACAGCATACTGGACATGTTGATATGGTCCAAAAGAGGTAATGTCCAATATACCCAATGGTTTGTGCTATAGAGAGAGATGAATGCACCAATAGTGAAGGAAAATGAATTAAATAATGTAGTATAAAACAATTTTCAACCATGATGAGATGACTTCAATACTGAAATTGAAAATGTGACAAATATGGGGAAAATATGAATACAAAAATTACATATACACATACATGACATGGATGAAAATTGTTGATAAAAATAACTTATTTTCTAGAATTGAAAAGGTGCATGAATATGGGACGATTGTCCCTAAACGTTGTACAATGAAGAAAAAAATATAGAATAGATTATATTCATCTTTGGAAGTTTTTTTAACCTCAACAATTTATAAAAATTTATATAATCAAACTTCCTAAAAAGAAAATCCAGAATTAATTGATTATGTTTAATCAAACCATAGACCTTATGAAAAGGAGTACTTTACATTTTCTCCTCAGGAAAATAAATATTTTTTCATTGTTAATTAATGGATTTAATTGCTTTAATTTTACATATGTATGAGTAGGTAGAGTTAGAGGAAAATTAGACAAGGACAATCTAAAATCTCCTCAACGATGCAAGGATTATTAATTCACTAATTGCACCTGGCTTGCAAATTAGCACTCCACATTATGAATGCATATATTCAGTTACAATAATGCTCATATATATCTACGTGGAATAAATTGAATTTGATATATTAAAAGCATATGCTGATGGATTCTCATGCAGTTGAATTTGAAATTTTATTGTTTTTATTTTTTGGTTTAGTTATATTACAAATTATTATAGTTGCCAGATAAATTAAATAGTGAAGAATAATATTTGATTGTATTTTTTCAAGAAATTATTACAAAGTTTGGAAATTTTAAATACTATTTCAAGCTAATGTTGTGAAACAATTGTTTTGCTTTTTAGCATAATTTTATTGCTCAGAGTTTCCAAAAAAGTATAGATACATAATATATACACATGTAATAATAATAACATTTTTTATAATAATTTTGTTAACAAATTATGTTTAATATGAGTAACATATTCTACGGTTATTATCTAATTCAATGAAATCTTGTATACCTTAAATCTGAACTTGACTGAATAACGTCTGAAATTTATGTTGAAAAACGAAAGAAGCACATTTTTTACCAGGAATATAGACGAAAAAGCCATTTTTCAAGAAAAAAAATAACTTTACTGAAGTCATCTTCAAGCTAGATGGCAGTCATTTTTAGTCCTTTATAACTGTGGTATTGGTTTTAACTAAAACTTGATCTGCATACGGGTTCGAGGATAGCACAATCTTAATCACTCTATAATACTTGAAAGTTGTTATTGAGCTTATTGACTGACTTTAAACGTCGCTTTCACTGTCTGCTAAGGTGACGTTTAAGTTCATTCATTTAAAGTATCCAAAGTTTTTTAAAATGACTAATGTTTATGGTTGTTTCACTTTTTCTATATGCGTTATTGTCTTCCTGGATAAACGGCATATTTAACACAAAAATAATTTTTCGAATCGTTAATTTAGTGCGATCAATAAAACAAACTATTCTGTTTTAAGCCGGAATAAAATTTTAGAATCGATCTATTATTTATTATATAGATTAATTTATTAGAACTAAATGCTAGATTTTATCGGAAACATAAACAACAGTATTAAATTTTGTTATAATTCTACAAAATGTCCATATTTTTGATTTTAGAAGTTTATTTATAAATTTTTGTCATTGACCAATGCTATGTTCTTAGTAAATTTTACCATTAGAAAATAGTGAAGTTTTTATTTTTCCTCAAACTTAACGTGCGTCAACCCTCTTGAGATTTTTGATTTTTTCATTAATGAGGCTATTCTCATATGAGGGGGTGGTTGGCACAATAGCAAGTTAATTAACAATTGCAAACACACAAAAAGACTGAGCGAATTTTCGTAATGGAAAAACGCAAGAGAGGAATAACTACAAATAAAAAAGAGTATTAAAATCTGAATATTTTTATTTTTTCAACGCAGGAATCTCATTCAAAGAAAGGCCATTTCTCCATGTTTTACTGTTATTCTGCTATTCTTCTTCAATTTTTTTAATGTTAAATAATATCGCATTGATGACATTCACAATATCACATTATTTATCAAAATGATATAACATTATTATTCTAATTTGTTACAAAGTGACGTAATATACAAAAATAAGTTGTTGACTCACCTAATCTCAAAGATAAATTACTTTTATCATAAATTAGAATAAACTGCAATATCTATATAATGAAACTAAAAAGCTGAACAGGCATATCTAACTATTTTTAGAGAAAGAACATTCAAAAACTATCTACTCTTTTTAAAGTTTACTTCTACCTTTTTTATAGGTAAGAAATCATTTTACGGTTAAAAAAGGAATTAATGTGAATATTTTGAGAGAGCCAACAACATGTTGAACAGATCTAAACAGGATTTAAAAAAAAATACTGCAAAGACTCAGAAAAAAACCCCGACTTTTAAACTGCATTAATGAGAAGAAAATATGAAAAGGACGGGATGAATAACTTACAAAAAAAACATTTCTTACCAAAAAAATATTATTTTAAACAAAAAATTCGTGAAAAACCATTACATTTAAGCTTATACAGACATGATACCTTTGCAATAGCAGAGTAGCATGGCAGGAAATATAGAAGGTTGCCCCCGCAGGCCCACTCGTGGCAAGAATAAAATACATAGAATTTCTTTTCTTAAATAAGTTTTTTATTTAATAATTGACAATAATATGTTTCAATATTAGCATGTAATGACAAATTAAGGAGTTAATTATACATTATATATATAAAATAGTTAATCAGGTAAAGAGTTTAATGAATAATGTGATATAGTAGTAATGTAAGCATATGTTTAAATTTTGTTGAATTTGGTTTTCTAGCAACCTGAAGATGAGGGATAAACCCGAAACGTCGTTGTATGTGAAATAAATTGTTATATTTAAATAAGGAAAATTGTGTTCATTCACCAAATTCATATTAGAATTTATTGAAAAAAAAAAAAAATTATAAAGTGTGGTGATGATCTTGAATTATGAATGAACATGAATGAAAGCTGTGCTCTAGTTTCAATTTAAACTGAACACCAAAAACATGAGTTTATACAGACTCCTTCTTTTGTTGTTCTTTTAAATACTGATACAAAATTACTCCTTAACCAGTAGACAAAATATTGATGACTCACCGAAGTGTTCTCGTCGTGGGGCTGGTAGTTGCAGTGGAGAGTGAACTTGGTCCCAGATTGGACTGTGAAGTTGCTCTTGCCATTGCTGACAGCTAAACCTCTCGGGGTAGTCGAGGGAGCTGCCGTTGTCTGCGTTTGCAGCTCGTTCTGGCCACCACCACCTGCAGTAAATTACTTTTAAGTTCTAAAATCGAATAACAACACAGAAAGTGATCACTGCCAATGTAAACATACCATTAGACAAGTATATTTATACATGGTTTATTTACAATATATTCCGCCTTATAGGAACAACACATGAATTTCACTTACAAATATTTTATAAATTCTACATAGAAGAATATTTATTTTTTGAAATATTAATTTAATAAAATTGAAATTGTTATGAAATTAATTACGCCAAACACGGAAAGTTGAAAGACATAGGGAGAAGGTCGGACAACATCAAAGAGAGTTAATCTGACGGCGAACGAGAACTTGAGAATCCCCTGGAATGCTGCAGATTCTTCAGGTACAAAGCTCTTATGTGCCTTAACTAGGAAGAGCAAGATTTAAAGAAGGATAAAACAAGATGAGAACACTAGAAAAAATTGTCTTTATACATATTTAATTTAATTATAAATGTACAATAAATAATTCATTCAATTGATTAATTTATTTTGACTATTTGACCGTTTGACTATTAATATGGTCTACATTTTATCTGTTTAATGTTCAAGAAGCGATAAGTTATCAGCAATTATAATTTCTCACTGATTATTTATCCTCATGACTTCTATTCCTTCCTTTCTACCGATATCTATATTATATTTTGGACCTTGTCCCTTTCAGTTGAATAAAAACAATTATTTTATGTTTAAAACATTGAATATATTAATAGTTTCCATTTAATGGAATTATAAATTGATGGATCCCATTTGATGGGTAAATGAATGAATGTTATATTACTTTCAACATGATTTTTTTCACGATTACTTTTTTCCTATTTATTACTTTGTTATCATTTAATTTGAATATCGCTGTCAATATAGTGTTGTTAGTCCTATCCTTTATACTGTTTTTATTGCTGACATCTCAACGTAGCACCTTTTGTACGATGAGAAGATGGTTGGGGGTGCGGTCTAGATTAAACACAAATGAATTGATGTAACTTAATTAATTGTGCCAACGTTTCGCCTAGAGTTTCTAGCCTTCATCAGGACTAAGAACAGAACAAGATAACAACCAATGAATATAGAAAATAAAATATTTTATGGATCAACAGAGACACGCAAATAATTCAGAATTACGCCAAGCTGAAGTGGCTCAATCTATCCTTCTTCATTTCTATTCCAAGTAACTAGTACTCAACGTCACTCCTGTATCCTAGTAAACCTGAAATTCAAATTTTCAGTCTAATCACGTAACCAGGTTTATCAGACATCTACCCCCCACCTTACCGAACTGCTGCGCCAGTAAAAAATAAACCATTTTTTACTCTAGCTGCATATCCCTGAAACTCCATTCAATTCTAACATACGTCATCTAACAACCCTTCCCTCGTTTAAAAACCTACTATTTAACTATTTATTTATTTATGTACTTGGTCAGTTATTTTTTTCTTCTCTGTGTATATAAGTTATAATTAAGTGTGCCCACACTGTTTTTGGCCAATATATGTTATAAAATTAAATTTGTTTTTGTTATTGTTCAAAAGGACTCAGGATGATGAAAAAAAATCCGCATAAAAGCTGACTACAATTCAATAAAAAGAAAATAGATGTTCCTTTAATACTTTCTTAGTTAAATTATATATATAAGTTAAGTATTGGCGAAAGCACAATGTCAAAAAAGAGAAGAAGGAAAAAGATCTAACTCGCTT
>NW_027107902.1:6311-7390 GCF_000696795.3 Halyomorpha halys | reverse complement strand
ATTGCGTCATTCAAGAATGAATACATTTGAGAATAATAATACATAATAAACAGAGAGAAAAAACATTTTCTCTTCGATATTTAGAAAACAAAAAAATAAAGCGAGGGCAAACAACAAATACCTAAAAGAAATATGAGAATACTCGTCCCAATCCTCAAATCTACGTCTCGGATGTTCTTAGTTAAAGCCAACCATACAAAAAACCCATTTTGATATTCGTCATATAATTAATTTAATTATATTAACTGAGCGCATGCTCCAAAATTCTGCTTTGTGATAGAAGTCTAAATCTCGATGAAGAATTGTTTTTATAATGATATGTAATTATCTAATACTATTTGTTTATTTAAATACTTTTCCTGCAGTATTGACTATGATTGTAGCTTAATTTATGTTATTTTAATATATATTATTTTTTATGTTTATCTCATTAATAATACTAGAAGAAAATTCTTAAACTCAATAATAATGGTATTACTTTTATAACCTTGATAACTCCCATCAGACCATTTTAGTGCTTGGGTTCTACAAGTCAAATTTTGACTTCTTTCACGTAACTCAGATAAGAAAAAAATATTTTATCGGATAAACTTTTCTTTTATATAAACTAGAACAATACTTGGGATTTTAAACAAAAACAAGTCCACTTAAAAAAAAATTCGGACATTAGATCGTCAAATATAGTAGCTTTTTTTTTTATTATAAATGATAGAAGTTATTCCTGAAAGAATCTTTAGAAAATTTGTCTTTTAAAGAGAATAATGCTGACATTGAGTTATGCTAAGTGACTCCTGTTAGAAGATAAAACAGTGTAATCAACAAACATTATAGCATCGTAAAAGTTTTCCTTTTTTTTGTCAATTATCATCTTTTACGACTGAACGCCTTAATTTTTTTTTAAGCTCGAAAACTAACAGGTATAACACTTTACACAAGCTTAAGTTTTATTATTTGTTTACGTGAAGAATTTATTTATTTCATATAAATTGTATACCAATTAAGTAAAAAATTATTAATTTCCGTGTGGACAGTCTTTAAAGTCCTTACCATAAACATTTCTATGTATGCAACATGGGGTG
>NW_027107902.1:3535-4513 GCF_000696795.3 Halyomorpha halys | reverse complement strand
GATTAAATATATTTGATCATCTAAACTTAAATGTATAAGATGAGAACTAATACTCCCCAACTACGTTGGATCTGAATCGCTAAGGCGCAGTGCTTCTCACTCCAATTACCCGGATTCGAATTCGGCTGTGGCGGATAATTATTTATTCTGTAACATATTACTTCAGGCGTTGTAGCTGTACAGATTTTCATATTTCATAGCAGAAACTTAAAGCGTTCCCTCTTAAATGCTTGTTTTTTTGTAATGGGTATTGTTAAATTTAAATAATCCTTATGTGTGTTCAAGCTATAAAGGTTTGTGCATTACAGAATTCAAACTTTACTCATCATGTATAAAGCGATAATGTTATTGATTACAGGATGTCTTATCTACCAAAATCTTCATATTCCCTGACTTTTCCAGGTAATTTTTGGAAAAATACAAAGCCAATAGTTACTAAATTAACCTAGTACTAAAATATTAACTAATAACAAAAGAATAGCCACAAAGATTACTTTATATCGATGTTCTATAAGCTCTTGTAACGATGTCGACAACTAATTCCAAACGAAAAATCCATTGACATGTGTATATATCTCTATTGTATAAAACTTATTCTGACCAATAATGATTCTGATTTATGACAGCCAATTCACGCTTATATCTCACAGCTAATCGAATACCTTTATTTTCGGTGATTGTTTTTTTTAATTTCCCAGACTTTTCCAGGTTCGAAAAATTATCTGACTTTTACGTGATTTCCAAGTACGGCAGACATCCTATTGTTAAATTATTAATATGCCATGAAATTACCAATTTCCGAATTTATATATAGAGCCACATTTATTTATTTCATATAAATTGTGTAACAATTAAGTAAAAAATTATTAATTTCCGTGTGGACAGTCTTTAAAGTACTTACCATAAACATTTCTATGTATGCAACATGGGGTGATAATATCCTTTAAAGCAAAAGTGAAGCCACTTGGGCTAAAGTTT
>NW_027107902.1:0-1122 GCF_000696795.3 Halyomorpha halys | reverse complement strand
AACCGACTGTAATCTTACACAAAGAGTGAGATATATTTATCAGTTTATGCTCATAGAAATACATAAGTATTTTCTTTGTTGTCAGGTAGGAAGGGATGTGATAGAAAACTTTTTTTTTTTCTTCTAATATATTTCCCATCAATCTAGAGGCTCACTGTATTCATCTGAAATTGTATAATATAATAATAATACAAATTGAAAATAAGGTGCAGTGATCACACGCCTAGCTGAACCATCAAGTAGCAAAGAAGAAGGAAGGTTAAAAACAATCGAATGTGTGTGATTAGGGAGTTTATCAAGGAAGGGTTAATAAATGGTTCTGATCAAATCGGCAAAATATGGAACACTGACATTTTATTTGTGACAAATCAAGGATTTCGGATTGTAAAGATGCGGGTAGAATTACATGGTTTAGTGGAATCCCAAAAGCTCAACTCCTTAAGTCCACATAGGTGTTATTATGGTCGTGTAAATAAGTCTTTTGTAATTACTAAGAAGTTGCCTAAACTTAACTTTGTTCAGTAAGGGTTGTAGTAGTCAGAATCAACGAACAGTTTCCTGCTTTTTCAGTTATGTATAGGGATCCCAAGTTAGTCGTTTGTCAAGTCTATATCCCAATGTAATTCTGTGTAGCGGATCTGTTCGACAGGAATAAGTAAAGTATTACTAAAAGATACTGGAGAGTAGGAATGGTTTAAGATAAAGAGTAAAGGTGATTTTGGTTTACATTGAAAAAAAAAATCGTAATTTAAAAATAATATAGGATCCTTAGTGTCGCAGTATATATTTCAGTCAGACTTTTCTTGTAGGTGTGTTATGAATCTCTACAGAAAGTATTAGTTGGGTATTAAAAATATAATATTTGTTACACCTGTCGGGATTATTGCGCAATTCATAAAAAAATATCATACATAAATATTATTTTTATATTAAAATGTTAACACCTAAATAGGTTTTTTTTGGGAGGGGGGGTGAGAGAATTGTTTTTTAAATTAACAAGTAACATTTTAATTTTAGATTTTTAATTACTATTCTAATTCGTTAAATGGTTCAGGTTTCGTGAATATTTTCTCCATCGTCTGCATCACCATACTGTGTATTTTATGTCCTGTTCTTGTTTTG
>NW_027107901.1:0-1405 GCF_000696795.3 Halyomorpha halys | reverse complement strand
CTTCGAGAATCGATCGGTAGAGATCGGTCTCAGCTTTTTCCGATTCGAATTCCTGTCTCTATTTTCTTTTTTCTGGTTTTATTATTTATCAAATTCTCTAATATTTTGTAGTTATTCATGTATTATTATTGCTAACAATAAGAACTGATTATTTATCTGGTATTAAATGCCAATCAATTATACATTGATTTATTGTATTTAATTAGTTAGAGCTGTTTTTGAGAAAATTCTAAAAATGAATAAAATCGATTCTCTAAAATTGTACTTGCGGTCAGTCGATGTAAACGGAAAATGTCGCTATAACATCCTATAGTGCAAAAGCCCAAGAAGAGAAAAAAGGCAGATGTTTCACCTCAATTTATGATTAACTGAATGAAAACTGTGTATAATTAGTGGTGAAAATTGAATAGTTTTCCAAGTAGGGAGAATACCAAATGGTGGTTGTTTCAAAACGTTAAAATAAATTAATGTTTCATTTGGAGCTCTATATATTTAAAACTATAAACAATTCTGAACACCTAATTAAAAAAAGAACACTATTTAAAAAAGAGTAAATTTGTTAAAATATGAGCCCTAATAGATGTATTTACGTTGAATAGTTCTCGAGTTATAGCTTTTTAAAAAGCAATATTTCATAAAAAAATGAAAAATGAATAGATGTCTGTCAGCACTCAAATTAAAGCTAGTTAAATGCACTATAAAGTAGTTCATAACGTCAATCTTCGCAGGAGTATTAGTTTTTATGATATTTGCCAAAATAAATTCACAAAATGTTGATTTCTAGTTATTACTTTTGGGATTTATGAATAACAATATTTCAGGAAGCATTAGAGGTAAAGATGTCTATCAGCACTTAAAACAAACGTAATTTAATTTACTATAATGTAATTGATGGCACGTTTCCTCGTAGGGTTAGTAGTTTTTATGATATTCGTATATGAATATGAATTTTTAACATGAAATTTTATCCAAACACCTATAAATAAATTTATTTGGCCAAATATCATAAAAACTATTACTCCTGCGAAGATTAACGTTATAAAATACTCAATAGTACATTTAAATTTAGCATTTTTTATGAAATGTTGTTTTTTAAAAAGCTATAACTCGAGAACTATAAACCATAATTAGCTCTTTTAGCAAATATACTCTTCTTCAAATAATGTTCTTTTAGATTTTCTAGTGTTGTTCGTAGTTTTTAAGATATAGAGCTCTAAATATTTAACGTTTAGAAACAGCTGCCATTTTGTATTCCCCCTAATTTTACTTGGCAGACTCATCAATTTATACTAGTAATAATACATATGTTTCTTGGAGGGGGGGGATAATTGCCTCCTTTTTCTCCCCGCCTCTTGTACTACTTTTTTCTTTTTATGAACTAAATGTTCACACACATACCATTTTA
>NW_027107900.1:537395-550092 GCF_000696795.3 Halyomorpha halys | reverse complement strand
ATCTTTGTGTAAATGTTGTAATTTTATTTTTAATATTCATGTATATATGTACATATATAGTTGAATTATTTTCACTAAGCAAATATTTTTGACGAAGGTTTATAATTTATCCTTGAATGGATTGTAAATTTTGTTAAATATTCAGATTATGTTGAATTGGCTTCATATATACTATTTACATATATAATGCATTCAAACGCAAATTATTCATTTTGATTAGGAAACCATTAATTTTAAATTATTATCGTACAAATCTTAAACCTTTTAACTCTTGTTCCTAAAAATCATATAATTATGAACAATAAAATAATTACACTATCCTATTCTTCGAAGCTAACAGTATTTAATAGATTAATGCACTAATTTTATATTATATGTTTTTATTCTCAACTTTATTATTCTAATGTTTATATATTTTTTTTTCACAAAATTTTTATTTGTAAAATATTAACACAAAAGTTGATTCTGTTGTTGAAACTACTTAATACTAAAAATATATATTATTTTATACATTTTTTGCTACCTTTTAGTGGAGGGATATAGATTTTCCATTGATACCACAAAATTTCTGCATGTTCTAACTAAACTAAGAATTAGGAAAGTAGAGCACATTGGTATAAGAAACGTAAAATAACCAATCCTTTTGATAATCAATAACAGGAACCTATTTATCTTTAGTCTAAGATTATTCTTCTACAGTAAATCATATTCTGTTGCTCTCCAGTTAAAATGCTTTTGCATGTATTCCTAACCATAGCATTGATCCATTCAGCCTTCTTCCAATGTTTTTTTCTGAGATTAATATCCACAGAATATTAGCATATTCTTAGTTTCTAGTATAGTTTCTAACGTCAAAAGCTGTTGAATTGAGATTTCTTAGAAACTTTAATAAAACTGCCGGTAGTGGGATTTGTCAATTATGACCTGGATTACATCGTCTTGAATGACTTCCAGTCTTTCTTTTTGTTTTTTGACTATATATATATAAAACCTACTAGATAGAGAAGATGCGAATTCGTTAAGAGCTGCAGTGGTTTGCAGAATTAAAAAGGAGCATTCTGAACCAATTCCAGGCTGACGAAGAAACATTATAGAGCCTGGTGAAGAACAGACTGAAGATGGTATTTGTTGGCGGAAAATAAACACCCAAAGAGGACATTTTCCAGATGTTCCACGAAGAGAAGAGGCCCAGGCAGAGTAATGGACAGTTCGCGGGATTGCTTAATGAGGGAAACGAAAACGTAGTTGAAGACCAATTATTATTACAGGCATTTTGTGCCGAAAAAGGCGGAACACTTGATCTCAGTCAATATCCTATTAAAAAAGGGAAGTCTAGTCGTGGTGACGGCTGCAATGGAAAACAACATTCGGTGGTGTATAGAAAGACTACAACGAAAAACCAGTACTAGCATATCCAAATTTTAACAAGGCATTCACTATCATAATATGGCATAATATACGCGATGGGAACTGTACTTTCGCAGGGGATTGAGGAGGAAGAGCGCCCGGTGGTGTAAGACAGTAGGAGGTTGACGGACGCAGAATCACGTTTGGGCGCTAGAATGGGAGCTATTGGGGATCGTGTGGGCGGTCTAGCACTTTGGACCATACATATTCGACAGGCGATTTAGGGTCCACACCGATAACCGTCCTCTGCAATGGGTAGGAAAACTCAAGGGATGTTCGGCTCGCATAACTCGATGGAAGGAACTCCTAAGCTAGTTTAATATGGAAATTATGTACAAGCCGAGAAAAGAAAACGTGGTAGTGGACTGGCTGTCTCGGGCAATCACCATCAATGCTGTGGAAGAACAAGGAGAACCAGCGGGTGACGTTCGCTAATTTCTAAGAGGGTAGACTCCAGGAGAGAGGGAAGCTTTAAATAAGCAGGACCAGAATGAGGGAACTCCGTCGCCAGGAGCTGACAGCTCTACAGGTAATAAGCCGTCGGAAATGGAAGAAATTTACGATATTATAAATGACAAAAAGTTTCAGATAGTGTGGAAAACGAAAACTTCCGGACTCATGAAGGTGGAATACAAGAGGTATGGACAGAGCTGCGTCACCACCACATGGTCGCATCTAGGGGCACCAGAAGACCGAATATGCTGCGCACTGTTGGACGCATCTAAGCATTGAGAACTAACTATCTGCATGTATGCAAGGCGGTGATATGGAACAAAATCAAGCGCTGTGGAGAACAGAAGTGCAAGATTGCTCATCCGAGGCCGTATTAGCCGCACTCAGGACATTGTTCCAATTTTACGGAGTCCCGGATCTAATTTCATCTGACGGGGGAAGGGAATTCGATAATGCCTCGATTTGGGAAGAAATGAAACCTTTGGGGGTAAACTGGCATATTAACACTCCAGGTCATCCAAAATTGAGAGTGGGTGGAGAAACTTCAGCACCCTAAGTGACCACCTAAGAGTTTACCATACAGACAAATAATAACAGATAAGGTCGGTGGCCGCGTACAACCACCCCATCCATACTACTACGGGTTTGTTACCGTTCGAAGTTTTATATGGCCTTCAAGGCCGTCGAAGGAATTTTATGACAGCGGAAGCAGAGGGGGAAATTATTAGTCACAGGATGACCGTGCGAACGTTATGGGGAAAAGCTAGAGAAACGTCGGCGAGATGCGACAGAATTTATATCTTCGCGATGTTCGGGGGATATTAAAATTGGATTGGTTGTATATTTTAGGATAGGGTCCAATAGGAACAAAGAATCCCTGCGCTATGAGGGGCCATTCTGGATTATTACAATCAGGGAACACGGTGTAGTCACAATCGAAATCATATAAGAACCGAAGAAAAAGCATACAGTTCAAGATAAAGGTTTAACAATTTAGGTTCCCAGAAAACTCCGTAGGCGCTTTGAGTGTCTTATCATGAAAAACGAAACAGGTTGTTTTTGTGTAAGTATGTGCGTTTTTTTTTTTTTTTTTGTAATTGTGGGATATGGCCTCCTAGAGAAGGTGGGAGCTTGGGTTAGGAATAGTAGGGGAAAATGGGGAATTATGTTGGGAGGTAAAATCTACAAATGTCATTTTCAGCGAAAGAACGTGGGCGCTTGGACTGGAGTAATCGATCAGGCCGAGAACTGGAGACGAAGTCTTAGGAGGGAATATGAAGATATATTTTTTTAAGAAGGTGACAATCTCGGGACGACCGGGAGGAGGTACCCGCAGGCTTTACGTCACATTCGGGAAGAGCTTGAAAGTTCAAAACGTTAGGGAATAATTATTGCCAGTACTTCCCCGTACAATAGTCTGTTTTGGGCAGTGAAGAAGAACACCACGTCATAAGAAACCACCGAAAACTATAGGGTTGCAATAGATTAAAGGAAGCTGAACGAGAATACCATGTACGAGAAGTATCCAATCCCCAGTCTTGAAGACATTTTTGACAGGCTGAACGGTGCTACGGTATTCAGCACTTTGGACTTGAAGGCCGGGTAACATCAAATCAAAATGCACCCTAAGGGTCAACATAAGACGGCATTCACATTCGAGAGAGGCCACTACGAATTTACAAGGATGCTGTTTGAGCTCAAAAATACTCCCATAAGCTTCCAGCGCTTGATGGGCGAGTTCTAGAGGGGGATTGACGAATCAGTATGCCAGGTTTATATGGATGATCTTCTAGTGTTCAATAAGAACAAAGACCAACACGTGAAACATTTACACTGCGTGTTCCAGAGAATTAGGCAATTTGGGCTCAAATTATCGGGGGAGGGGGGGAAATCATCGTTGGAGCAGGAACAAATACATTTTTTGGGCCACACGATTTTCAAGGAAAAGTAAATGGCAACTTTAAATTATTACCAAAGATTTTTGCCAGAAATGGCTGGGTACCTCGTTCCACTAAACAATCTTCTCAAGAAAGGTAGAAAGGTGATCATCACACCGATGGTGGAGGACAATATCAGGTGGTGCATGGAGAAGCTGCAGCAGGAGCCGGTTCTGGCTTTCCCGGACTTCACTCGGCAATTTAATATCACTACTGACGCGAGTGAGTATGCATTGGGAGCGGTATTGTCTCAGGATCGTAAAGGGGGAGACCGCCCAGTAGCGTACGCCATTAGGCGCCTAACAGAGATGGAGATCAGATACAGTGCCTTGGAACGAGAGCTTTTGGGAATAGTATGGACTTTTGACTACTTAAGACCTTATGTGTTTGGCAGGTTTAGGTTACACCCTGACACTATAATGGGTGCACTGTACGCAATAGGTGGGGAAGTTGAAAGAATCTTCGGCTAGGATTACACGTTGGAAAGAGCTCCTCGCTCAGTATAACATGGAAATAATATACAAACCAGGAAAATAAAATGTGGAAGCCGATCGGTTGTCTCGAGGAATCAAAGTAAATGCAGTAGAAGAGGAGGCTGAATAACCGTCTAAGCAATTCCTGCGGAAGTGTACACCGGGGGAGGAATAACAGGATGTGGAAGAAGATGATTGGAGGAATCTTTGTCTAACGAGAGCTCGGGAGAAGGAAGACCAGTAGATGTGGAGGATCTAGAGAACATAATAAACGACAAGAGACGGCAGATTGTATGGATGACGAGGACCAATGAATTACTCAAAGATGAGTGCAGCAAGTATGGGAGGAACAATATCACGACGATTTGCTCACAGCCAGGCACGAAGAATGACCTGTAGAATGTTGAATAACTCTTCGAACCCTAGAGATAAATTTCACCTGAATGTTGGGTATGAAACCATTTAGAAGAAGATCAATCTGCTATGGCATGATTAACACATAGAAATGGAAAGGACAATCGCCCGATGCAAGCTGAAGGTGGAAACCCTTCGGGAGGACGAACGCCAGAGAGAGGTGACCAGCATATCATCAGGGCAAAATAAATCACCACAGTACCTCGGAGGCACTAGAAGCGGTAAAGAGAATGTACTTTTGGTGGAGGTGAAGAAGAAAGTCACAGAAGTTGTAGGAAGTTTGTCTAAGCACGAAATATGACAGAAACTCACCAAAAGGAAGACAGAAACATACCCCAGATGCATCGCTCAACGATCTGCAGATCTATAATGTCACATGCCGAGGATATAAATGGATAACCGTGATTGAGAGCTGCTTCATGGCACGTTGAATGAACATTTTCGCTTATATCAAATTGATAAGGTATAGGAACCGGATGTAGCTATGCCTAACGATATAGCGGTATATAATCATTCGATACACACCATTACAGGGTTTTCACCATTTGGGCTTCGAGGACACCGACAGGACTATAAGGGCACGGCAATGGACGATGAGGAGATACACAACAACCATGTTGCACAAAGAAAGTTATTGGAGAAGCCACGGGGAAGAATGGAAAAGGGAAAAATCCAGGAGGGAACTTGGGAGAATTTAAAGGTTATAGATAAGATGGGAGCAATCAAGATCGGGACGATCGTATACAGAAATTTGGGGTCTAGCAGGGGTAAGGAGATACAGCGATACGAGGGCCCATTCAGGGTGATAATTATAAGGGAACACAATATTGTAACAATAGAAAGTATCAGAGAACCCAAAAAGAGGAGAACTGTTCATATTGAAGAAGTAAAACTTCTGGCAATGGCAATATAAAATGGTGTTCTCATACTAGATTAGATTACAGAAAATTTAGATATTTATTCTATTTATTGTTTTTGGTTTTAAGATTGTTTTTGAATTTTGCATATATTGCCTTTTTCATTTACTATATGATTTTTTAAAAATTTTATTCATATGTTTAAATTATATATTTATCGTTTATTTCAAGCAGCTTCTGAGTTTTTACAATGATATGCACATAAGAATTTATTTTAATTTTAAATAGTTGTTGCTTTATTGTTTTTGTTTTCTACGTTACTATATTGTATAATATCAGTTTACGAGGATTGTTCGTAAACTGGTGGGGGAGAGGGTAGTTACGGTCTAAGTCAGCTGTTACTTCGATGTCAGCTAACTGAAGATATTAGCTGATCGAATGTATATGAAGAGATGTACTGAACCCAATAAAGCCAGTATTTTACAGCAGTCCAAAGTTATCAGTTCTTATTTCTCTTTTTTTACATTTCGCTTTCGCCGATACTTATGTTATATATTGACATAGATTTATATAGCAGTCTTTCTATTGTGCAGAGAGGTAAAGAGTTGGTTGAGAAATCTTATATATGAAGGACGGGAACGATATATAGGATGAAGTATAAACTAATACTATTAGTTTTGTAGCTTGTAATTAGTACAATTCTATTGACTTATTTGTATTTATTTACAATTCTGATTTATAATTATTTTACTTGTTGATCCCTACAATATTACTAATAGTCGTTCCCATTAAGAAACGGAACGTATTAGTGCTTGTACTTAGTCTTAATGGTTTATATACATGTATTTATAAACTAATATTGTTAGTTCTCATTATGAAATATGGCTAAGAAGTCATGCTTATATTTTAACATATATGTTTAGCATAATAAAAGGGTTTGTTTCTCTTCTTTTTTTTTTTAATTTTTCAAATTTATTCGTTTTCTCCTTCCTATTCTTCTTTCATTCTTTTCCCATTTTTACTTTAACAAAAATACTTTACTAAATTGTTCGCTTTGTCATTTAGTATTGTAAATTAATATAGTATATCAATTCCTTAATGCATTGCCCAATTGTGACCATTAGATCCTTCTAGTAGTGAGTAATAGTCTTCTATCATGTCATGTTAACAGACAATATTTTACTGCCAAGCAAGATGAATACAAACGATATTTAACTGAGCGTACCTATCATATTAAATCTGTCACTAAAAACCAAATTCTTTCATCTTTATACTTATAATAAAGAGTAACTGAAATTTTGATTTCTAATAAGTTATTGAATGTTTAGGCTCAAATAATATTAACCGTTAGGTACTAAGTTGTCATAATCTAATGTAAAAATATATATTTTTTTAAAATTATTTATTCTATATTTAAGTTACCTTTATGCTGTTTTACAATTTATATCTGTGTACATATTAAATTAAATTTTATAAAAATATTCAATACTTTGTTTAATTAATATCTTTCAAAACATTTCTTTTTTTTGTGTTCTAGGTAAGCGTACATGGTCCTAATGATGAGTCCATTAAGATATTCTAAGTCCTGGATTGCGACGTGCGCCAAGGAGATACATGTCATGCTTACCAGATTCTATGCAAATTAACATAGATTACATTAACTATTCATTATTCTGGTAAGATGTAGCCATGTTTAATACATTTAAGTTTCATAAATAGAAATGTTAACTTCTCATGATTGATGAATATATATATATATATATATACACACACACACACACACACACCCATATGTAAATCTATATATATTTTATTATTTTGATAATTATAACGATTTTTTGTTAGGAAAGATGATTTGAAAATCAGCTTCTACCAAAGGAATATTTCCATTATATCATTATCATTTAGTTTATCAGACATCAACTGAAAAGGATTCGTTGAGAATTTGTTGACCTCTTAAACGAGCATAAATCGACAACTGCAATCTATGTAATATATTTATATGTATTAAATTATTACTGCTTTAGTCTTATTCTACTGTCGAGTTTCACTCGCTCCTGA
Source organism: Halyomorpha halys (assembly GCF_000696795.3). Lineage (NCBI taxonomy): Eukaryota > Metazoa > Arthropoda > Insecta > Hemiptera > Pentatomidae > Halyomorpha > Halyomorpha halys. The sequence goes on along the minus strand of NW_027107900.1, from coordinate 542,490 downwards.
GAAATGAATTCTTTTCAGTGGAGGGAATATTCACCAGCACTAAAAATTTTTTAGTCCTTTATATGGCACACATTTTATGAAAGCCCAAATTTGATCCTATCTCTATGTCATTATCCCATCTACAGTGTTATATTGGGATCAAATAAAATTTACAGCTAAATTTATGAAAAATTTTGTATTATAAAATTATGAGTTAATCTACAAATCAACTACTATTACTTGATATTTGAATACTGTTATAACTAAGACATTGTTAAAAAATATTGTTATGTTTGAATAGTATATACTAGTTTTTATTTTTTAAATCCCTCTTATACCCATTTCCATATTAGTTCCATAATTTCACGCGAGAGGCGCTAGCTGTTTGTGAGCTACGTGCTGCTGTCTTTTGCATTTTTACTGAACTTAGTTCCGATTTCAAAATTAAGTAGTTTATCATTTGATTTAAATAAAGCTATGTTAAATTAGTTTAAAATTATGTAGTTGTTTGATTCAGTTAAAGTATATATTTGTTTACTTTTAATAAGCCAGTCATAAAAGTGGTAGTAAAAGTTTTATTAAGTTTTCATAAGCTTATATTACTATGGAGGATATGATTTTCATTATAAATGTGAGTAGTTGTTAATATTTATTATACAATTTAATTATATCAACCATTTAAACTTATTATTGTAATATTTTAAGTATGTGTACTTATTAATTTTTTAGTACCTAATATGTGAAGACACTATTAATAAATTATAACAAATTTATTTACATAAAATACATTTTACCAATTTTTATGCTACATTTAAAAAAAATTTCCCTATTAAATTATTTAGATTAGGACTGGCCAATCTGGAGGCCTATTAAAAAATTTATTTGAATAATGACATCTAATTATTGAACATCCTGATTCATAATAAAAATACAGTATAAATCAGTCATAACCAAATTTAGGTGAATGTAAAATTTTGTGTTGAATAAGGAGTATTCATTGAAACCAAAACATTGGTAATAGTGAAAATTTTGTTATATCTAAACATCACATCTAATGCATACATATTAATTTATTTGCACACTAAAGTTATCACCAGTGCAATAAAAAAAATCAATGTATCTTAGAATAATTTATAACTCTAAACTACTAAAGTTATTTATTAACATACTTTTTAAGAATTATATATTGAAATATTTTTCAAAGATCAAATTTCCATGTGTATATTTAGATTATTATGAATGCATTTATCATGTAGGTTACTGTAAATTTCTTAAGATAAAACACAAACATATATATTTAAAAAATATGATATATAAGGAGTGAAATACACACAGCATGGGTATATATGAATGAAGATACACACCAAAAGAATATGCAAGTTGTCTTGTGAGTGTTCAAAAGTAGGTAAAATATTCCTAAATTGTTCCTCTACAGAAAATGACTAAGGAGGTGTTGGTTTTTCATAAACAAAATCAACATTAAAGTCAAGTTGCTGTTTTCAAAAACTGAAGTCCTTGAAAAAGAGGAAAAATTCTAGCATAAACAGGTAGCTGTTTAAACTTACATTTTGTTGACTATATCTAATAGTCGGCAACTTAAAGGTTTTCAGAACCTCAGATAAAATAACATTCTATATATGAAATTTAACGTGTATTTTAAATATTTTATATCAGAGAACCTGAGATTTTACACATTAGCAATAAGCTTTTCGTAGTATTTCTGAAGAATACGACAGTATTTATATTTAAAAATTTTCTCTCCTTATTCATCAAGAAGTACAGGAAAGACTTCTGTTAAATGAGTACTGATTGAGCACCAATAAACTAAAATGTAAATTAGTAATTCTTATGCATAAAGCTTTCGGTGCATCAAAATAAATATATATATTTTTTAAACTTTTTGTTCATATGCATAATTTCAATTTTATTTCAAATATTTTATTCTAGTTCCCTGATCAGTTAAATGTAAATTTTGTAACAATAATAATTATTAAGTTTGTGACTGTATAAAATATTTTATATTTTATTTGCAGATATTTGTCTTATGTTTCCGTTAAAGAGCAGTGATTTTTGTAGTATAAGGCATTTATTTAACAATTTAATACTACATTTAACTTAACTACATATAATTTAATACATCATTTAATAAATACTAATTCACTCTTAACAATGTGATAATTACATCCCAAACTGAACTCTACAGCTTTATGCTACTGCTGCATTGTAACACAAATATATTTTACTGTACCATCATATTGTTTTATTACTATGTGACTTAATATATTAAAAAAAGAAAAGATTCATTGACAATTGAATACATTAGATATGAGAAACCTGAACCAAAGAAAATACTTCTATTATGTATATGACTGTGGCCTGAAATCCCGTTTATTCATTCTTGATCCAAAAAAGCTAGTATCGACGTATTTACAAATCTAAAAATAGGAATAAATTCTTTTTTAAGGTAATTTTTTTAATAAACTATTCACTCGGTGAATTAACTTCTGATATGTGTTATTCCATGTATATTTTAATGTATAAACTGATGAACCCAGGAGTGATGTAGCATTTTGCTCATACTGGGAAATAAACGTCTATATTTTCCTAGTATTTCATCTGTTTTGTTTATACTTTCTTCTTCCTTCTCTTAACCCTTTGATGTTGTTATTGTTGCTAGTTTATGTTACTCTCTCTTTTACATCCACATCCAAAGTCAATTCAGTTTTTCTCAGCCCTCCTCGCAACGGTTAGACTGAGCATTTCTCTCACCAGTACATTCCTAACGTGACATCTTCTTTTTTCTCATTGAAGCATTTTGCTCACTTGGATACCTCCTGCATTTCTCATATTAAATCATAAACCATGGCATAAGATCGTAGATCTTTTATGAGATCTGGATTCTACAATTTTTTGGACCTAAAATTTACAATGTCAATTGCAAATTGCATTGAAAGCAATCTAAATGATTTTTGTCATCACCACATTTAGTTTTATCACTAAAAATAGTACAAATTGTCTACTATGAGATAAATGCTCCCGGCACACCTCTTAGTAGACAAAATAATAGGACTCTCCTGCCTGGTTTAAATTGATTTTATTTTTAATCTAGAAATATTAAACTATTTGTTGTTTGTCTCACCATTTTATCTTTAAAATATTAGTTATTCGAAAAAATAAAAATCATATTTAAAATGACAAAGGCATTGTTTACTTACTCACTATTTTAATTTATTTAATATCACATGTTCAGGATAGAGTGAGTTGTGATGGTTGTTCGGTTCCCAAATGAATCATAATATTTTTTTTGGTAACAGGGAAAAATAAAGCATGATCTTAAGGTGTTTGAGAGCCCGTGCTTTCAATATTAGAAATGAATAAAAATGTTAGCTAACACAACTGTATGAGAATTAAATGTTCATTCACACTATGTGTTCTGTTCCCCATATCATTAAGCTCCGTTTACATAAAATATTATGATCTATAAATTAATATTTTTGTACTCTTCTTTTCTCTCACTTTCTTTTCCTCTTCCCTATATTAATTTGTACTTCAATATTTAACGAAGTTAAATAATAGATTCATTTAGTCTCTACGGAGATTTCTTAAACAAAACAATACAGTTTTTAAGATTTCAATTGTATCTGTGATAGTAATTATATCTAGCTAGATTATTTTTTCTATGACTATTATTTCAACTATGTACTAATTTAGAATATTAACTTTTAAAACAATACATAAAATTAACTAAAATATAATTTGTTCTTTTCATTCAACAGTACCTTCTCTCATAAAAGCTGTGTGTGAAACCCCCTGCTATAAAAAAAATGAGTCATTGGCCCATTTAACCTTTTATATTTCATGAGTTCTAATTCATTCATTTATTAGAATATATAATAGAGTCAGAAATATAATAATTATTTCATGAATTAAACTCTTTCAATTCTAGATTCAGATTGAGAACTTTCCCCTTTAACACATAATTATTTTATCTAACAAATTTTCATTTCTGATAAAAATTTAATGGTAATGTTTTTGGCTAAATAACTTGGAAACAAAAGGTGTTGCATTCCAGTTTCGGTTAGGTTGTACAAAATTTCATATTTACATACAATTTAACTAGCTAAACGTTTTAGAATTTCTAATTTTGATAATCTATTTAAAATCTAATTCTGATATTTAAATCCTACATATCAGATTTGCTATCTTCACCAACAGAACATTAAATGTAATTAATTCTGAAACACTTTGGCCTTAATATGCATTTTATGATTGTGTCCCTTCAGTATTGAATTATCCCTCAGGGATCAATGTTCTACTTTGGGAAAATCTCCCAAACTGAACCCAGTCTCAAAGGAGTAATTATACTTCCAGATGTATTCTAATTTAAATCCTGTTTAAACTTTTATTATAAATTATTAAATGGTTGTTACAGTTTACTTTTTGGTATGTCTAATTATTTTTAAATGAAAGGATAATTACTTCATAAAACAACAGATATTGTTAAATGATATTTTCCAAACATATTTATAACCTGTGCTTTAAATATTAAGTAATATGATAAATATTACAAATATATATGAATAAGAACATTTAGTTATGGGTTACTATAATAATAATAATATGTTAAAATAACTATAATTATACTTTTATTTTTCATTATTATTCACTACTCTGTTAATGTAACATAATCTATTATGACCTTGATTCCATAACCTTCTGACCATATTTTAATCTAATGTAAAACCCTAAACTAGACCTAAAATTTGTTGTGTTTATAATATGTTGTTAGTTTTAAGAGCCAAAAAATTCATTAGTGAAACCCCTTTTTTGTTTTTGATACTACCAACTGATTAAAACTTCAAGATTTACTCAAAACTTTGTTCGCCCATTTGAATATGTACAATTTAATCCAGAAAAAAATAATATATCATTACTGGCAATTGATTTCTATAAATATAAGGCATCATTTCGCATAAACCAATATACCATTAAATGCTTGCAGTGGATCAAAGGAGTATTGGCTCACCACCTATTACTATAAATCTCAATATGATTAAGATATACACACGCACGCACGCACGCACGCACGCACGCACGCACGCACGCACGCACGCAC
>NW_027107900.1:508593-536815 GCF_000696795.3 Halyomorpha halys | reverse complement strand
AAACCATGCGAAGAATGCGAGGCGGCACTCAGCCATTTCCCTCTATGAAGTAATGCCTAGCGGCGGTCCCGTGGAGAGGAATGAACCGTAGGGCGGTGGTTTTAGTGGGTAAAAATCCCACACACGGATAGGACGCCTATCCGTGTCTTTTGAAGATTTCCACCGACCCTCGTAAAAAAAAAACAAAAAAAAAAACACATACACACACTAAAACATGGCAAGGCGCCAGGATTGGATGGAGTTCCTAATGTAGCTCTGAAGGTGGCTCTAAGGAAACGACCGGATCTTTTCATCGATCTCTTCAATTCGTGCATTCGTGAAGGCTCAATTCCGAAACCTTGGAAGAGACAGCGCCTCGTACTCATTCCAAAGAGTAAGGGAAGACTGGAGGACCCGTCAACCTATCGTCCAATTTGCTTATTGGATACCATTGGTAAGGCATTCGAGAAGATCCTTTCCCTCAGACTACAAGAGTTCACGGAGGGAGTTAAAGGCCTCTCGCGAGCTCAATTCGGATTTCGTAAAGCGCGATCCACGATAGATGCTGTTGGATTGGTAGTCGAGATGGCCCGTACAGCAATTGCAGGAACAAGGTGGAGGAGAGGTGCTAAGTGTTATGCAGCAATCATCACGCTAGACGTTAAGAATACCTTTAACACTGCAAGATGGACCTGTATAATAGATGCCCTACGGACTATGGCGGTGCCAGCCTATCTTATGAGAATTCTCACTGACTACTTTAAAGATAGAGTTTTGTTTTATTCTTCAGACATTGGCCAAAGGAGATACAAGGTGACTGGAGGTGTCCCACAGGGCTCGGTATTAGGCCCTCTTCTGTGGAACGTCATGTACGACGCACTCTTTAAATTTACATTGCCGGAGGGAGCCACAGTTGTTGGATTCGCAGATGACGTTGCAGTTGTAGTGGCGGCGAAGTACTTGGAAGAAGTTACCCTCATCGCTAACCAGGCTGTTGTTACGGTCCGAGGTTGGCTGTCTTCGGTAGGCCTACAACTTGCAGATCACAAGACCGAAGTTCTCCTAGTAACTAGCAGGAAGCAGACTGAGTCTATCACTGTTACGGTGGGTAGGCACGAAATTTGTTCCCAGTTTTGCTTAAAGTACCTAGGAGTTATGATCGATGCACCTCTCCGCTTTAATGTTCACGCGAAGTATATTAGCGCCAAATCAGTTTCATCCTTTTTGTCACGCCTTATGGCAAGCGTCGGAGGTTCCTAAGAAAGTAGGCGAAGGCTTCTGGCTACTGTTGTCACCTCCATTATGTTATATGCAGCCCCGATATGGAAAGAAACGATGGCTACCAAATCATCCAGGAGACAGATGGTTTCAGTTTATCGCAGAGTTTGTTTAAGGACAGTTAGCGCTTTTCGAACTGTTTCCTACGAAGCGGTGTGCGTGATAGCCCGAATGCCACCTGTGGAACTCCTTGTTGAAGAAAGAAGCAGGCACTATGGACGAGCTTGCACTTTTCCAGAGAAGAAGAGCGAAAAATAACCATCGACCGGTGTCAGCAGCGTTGGGAAGCTGCAGATTCCAGTAGGTGGACTCACAGGTTGATACCCTATGTGGGCAAGTGGAATGGTCGCCAGCATGGTGAGGTGGATTTTTACATAACCCAAATGTTGGCCGGACATGGAGCTTTAGAGCCTACCAGTACCGCTTCAAACTGGACAACACCGCAGAATGCCCTGGATGTCAGACTGCCGAGGAAACCGCGGAGCACGTGTTTTTCACTTGCATTCGCTTTGCAGCAGAAAGAAGTGAATTGGAGAGAGTGTGTGGAGGACACGTCACACCAGAGAACGTGATGAGCTATATGCTACTATCAGACCAGCATTGGAACGTGTCTTTTGTGTCTTTTGAAGATTTTCACCGACCCTCATAGAAAAAAAAAACACACACACACACAAAAAGGCATTTTTTTATTTGACTTGAGAGACTTCAACAAATTTTTCATAATCGCAATAATTTTCCTTACTATGTATTTCATATAAAAGGCAAGTGAAAGTAAAATATGGCAATTGATCCTATTCTTGCAAACATTTCTTTGTGACTAGGTCTAACAATATTATCAGTGCTACAGTTCAAGTTTGGATAAAAACTTCTTTTCTTTTTCTACATCTCTCGATCGCACCTGATAACATTTATTGATCTAAACTTATCATACTATCTTAACCTGAAATAGACAAATAAATAAAAATACTTATCAGGAATACTACTTCTTATTAATAACATTAAAAAGACTTTTTTTTGGAAGATGGTATGCTTATTATATAGCCGGCCTAAGCACTCAATTCTTTTTTTATTTTTTTAAAAAAAGAACGATGAAATATAATTTACTATGGTATTTGCTTTTCAAATTAAAGTTATTGCGTCAAAATTATTATATGCAACCTAAGTTATTGCAAATTGATATACGACATAGAAATCTGATATGGTACAATCACAGCTTAAATCAGCCTTGGAAAATAAGATTTGTAATGCTATGAGAGCATCATTAAAGGTGTTATATGGATTATTGTAGCCTTTAGGGTCTTCAGAAGAGCAGCGGCAAGGAAGAATAATTTAAGATGCTTTGGCGTTCAAATAAGGAAAGGAAATAAGTCCTTTCTAAGAGACTCCGTCGAGGTGCTGTTATCAAGATTCCATTTCTTTGATCTTTTTAGCAATTCATTTATTTTTTTATCCTTCTTTTAAAATGAGTTCGATAATTACGTTTGAAGATAAAAAAAATGTTGATATTCTGATAAAGTTGTAAAGATATTTTCTTTAATGAACATTTGTAATCGATGCGGAAAATTAAAATTTACTGCCATCTAAAACTTTGAGGTCTTATGTTTCATAATACTCATAATATTTAAAATTTTAAAAAAATCTGTCTCTCTACCGTACGCCATATTTTCCCAATTAAATAATAATCAAGAATTCAAGAATATATTACACTATTAGATTTTAAAAGATGTTGTTGGCTATATATTTCTTTCAATTCTAGTTCAAGGTAACCACGCTGTAACGATTCTTGAGTTTGGAAATAAAGACAATAACATACATAGGTTAGTTATGAGTAGAAAACGACAATTCGAGCAATTCCATCATTTGTTCTCTTGCTTATTTTATTTATTTTAATTTTATTTTTTTGTAGGCGGGGTTACAGCCTGACAGCTGTTCAATAGTTGCTGATATATACATATATATTATAATTATAATTTCCACCTACCCCCTTAAAAAACAAGCACACACAGGTATATACTTTTAATTACAGATTATCGTACTTTCAGACCCACTTAAATTATATTTGTTCATTGTATATCATATTTAGTATTGGTTGAGTTCGACTTGAAGACAAGTTTTAAAATTATATTGAGCATTAAATAAAGTATTTATTGCTAACAAGTCATGTAAATATAATTTCACTTCTTTCGTCAGTCCCAATTTTAAACTGCCACAATTTTTTTCTGTATTTAATCAGTAAAAATTATAATAATAAATAAATATTTTATTAGTACTAATCAATTGAAAGTTAAATACTCAAATCATCTCATAGCGTAGTAAAAAAAGAAACAAATATATAAATTAATATAAATTTTGCAAAATTCAAAACTTATAAGCGAAGAAATTTCATTGCAGCTGTGCCATATTGCTCCGCGTGCAGAGTCTAAGTATTTCATCTTCAGTGGGAAATGATAACTAGAAAATCATGTTTATAATTTTTCACAGGCACAATAGATTACAAAGAAAAAAAAGAAGGAAAACGCGACATGACTTCACTAACTTTGCTTCACAAAACAATTAATCTTCTACCTTTGAGTTACGATCACGTGAGGAATAAAGCCTTATTGTGTTGTTTAATTGACTTAAGAAGCTATTCCACAATTTTCATTGCCAATGGTTCTGTAATTTGCTTAGTTATCAAGTTGATTGACAACTTTAATAATGACTGTTCTGAGGGTAAATTAACTAGCGAAGGCTTCTAAAAATGTTATCAATTCACAGTCGGCTGTAACTCCTAAATCAGCTGATCGAATAGAATAGGACAGGACCTGGGGAAGGCGTGTCGGACCTAAAAAAAATTTACCGGAGATACTGCGGAACAAAATAATTTTTTAAAGAGAAAGCAATCGCCTAATGGGGCGAATAGAACCCCAGCTATCTGAGAATCTACTGGACTGCGAGGATGCAAAAGCATTGAAAGCAGCAGTAGTCTGTCGAGTAACATTTAACATTTTGTTGATTACTTTTTTTTGCACGACCTATTGTAATAAGTATTTATTTTCATTATAAGTACTAATTATAGTTAATTTAGATAATATTTATAATTTAAATTTTTTTCTAAAAATATTCATGTGTTACCTACCTTACCGCTACAAGTGAGGTAAGTATGGTTATCGAGTCAAAGTTTCAATTGGTAGCTATTAAAAGATTTATAAATTTACATTACATCTATACAAAGAACCTGTTACCTTTATCAGGTATTTCTATTACCTGTTAATATAAATACTTTATCAGGTATTAATACGCTCGATAATGGACTAAGGCTCATTCGTCTACGGCTCGGCTCGTTCCCATGTGCTTGCTAAACTGGATACAGTCTATCACGCCGGAATCCGAATCGAGACTGGAGCATTTCGAATCCGGACTATCGCCACTTTCGTTCAGAAGATTTAAATTAACCATAAACTACAGTTCAAAATTATATCCACAGACAAAACATCCGATACATAAACATATTTTTAATCCAAAATTTTCTATTCCTTTTCGACAAAAACAAAATTCAACACTTCCGTTAACAGAAAGACTCTCCTCGGCTATCGCTTTTCTCAAAATGATAACAATTGACAAATCCGAAAACAATCATCCACCATAGACCTTCCAACGTCCTAAAACTATTCTAGACCTGTCCAAATACTCGAAAAATAATAATGAACCAGTTGAATATAAAGCTCACTTTTCTCGTCTAAATCAAAAACATGCCCGAATCCTTTATGATCTATACAGACGGATCAAAATCAGACCAATCAGCAGCATCATTATTTCTAACTAATGACTCAATGAACAAAATTAAACTCCACAAACTGTGCAACATATTCACTGCCAAACTTAATGCAACAGTAGCAGCACTTCACTTCTGTTTGTCTTTGAACCACAACAACATAACAATAATTACAGACTCGTTAAGCTCGTTAAAAGGTTTAGATTGTATGTTTACGAAAATTTCCTCCATCCATTTTTACTTAAACACTCTACACAATATGGGTATGTCAGTTACATTTATATGGGTTCCAAGAAATCGCAGGGAATGAACAGCCGATCATGCTGCAAGAGAAGCACTCAAGCTTCCGGGACGGGGTAAAGAAGTTTTAAGTCCATCAGAAATGAGCAATCCTCTTGAAAAGGAAGTCAAAGTTAGATGGCAATCTTTGTGGAATGAAAGTCCAATGATTAAATTTAATTAAATTATTAAAAAAGTTGTCAATCCCTGGACTACCGCCAGTCGCAAATGCCGTAGAGAGGTTGTACTGACCAGGCTGAGAATCGGTCACACGAGGCTCACCCACTCCTATCTTATTTCAAAAGAAACGCCTCTGAACTGCCGGTATTGCAACAAAAATTTGACGATATGCCATATTTTCCAACAATGCCCATATTTCACACCAAACCTCAATTGCTTAGGACTAAACCCAAATATTTCACAAACCGTCGGAGGCGATAATAAAACAATAGAATTAATATATCAGTTTTTAAAATCAAAACATTAACTGACAAAAATATTGAAATATTGAACGGAAAAAAAATTAATAAATAAAAATAATAATAAATAATAAAATTAAAAAATAAATAAAATTGAACAAATCTAAGCAAAATTAAATAAAATATAAATGGCTTTGATGACCAATGAAGTTTGGTGCCTCTAAACAAAAACAAACAAACAAGAACCTGATACCGGCTATTGGTATATATGAGCGTTTATGCTACCGTGATTATTTCTGGAACGCGTTGATCGATTGCGTAGCTCTATTCTTTGCTTTGCAAGGTTCTAGAACCAAAGGCTAAAGCAATACATTAGAATATTTTTTTATTAAACTTTCCATCCAAAGTGATAAGAATAATCGCATTGTTAGACGCTTTATATACGGTTTACTCTAAATTATAATAATAGACTCTATATATGTAATGTCCTAATCATAAATATAGCAAGAAAAGATTTATGGTTGTGAAATTTAGTAAAAAGTTGGTTAATATTAAAAATCTTTTTTTAAAAATATATTTAAATACTTTCTATGGCTAGTTCCATACTAATATATATTTAAAGATACCATTTTATAAATTATAACTTTTTAGGATAATTCATTTGAAGATCATTTCCTTAACATTTTAAATATAGGAATTTATGATATCAGTTTTCAGCACTAATACATCTAATGTGGTAGCCAGCGAAGGATGAGCAAACATTCACCTTCATTCTACTGTTGAGTAACATATGTTTATCCAGAATACAGCACTACTGACTTCAAATGTTTACAAATGAATAACCAACCACATTTCACCTTATAGAAAACTAATACCAATTTGTAATATATCACACACAGCTATAAAATAAAGTAATAATCAAGTATGTGTCAATGATTTGTGTAAACCTCAATAAAATCAGTTATTCTATTTTAGTTGGTCTATAGATTGACATTCAAGAATAGTTGTTTTTGTTTTCTCTCGACAGCTTCCATAAAATGATATAATAATACTCATATAAACTCAATTGAATCAGAAACTAAGTTAAAGTTTTAGGAATAATTTAACCCACATATGCAATAAGGAAACAACCAAATATCTTTCATTTTTTTTACGAATTTTTATTTCACAACATGTACTCAGGGCCTAGCATTCATGTATATCACCATTGATATTGTTGGCATATTGTCATAAAAAAATTATGGTTGGTTCATTGTTGCATATGTGTGTTATATTAGCAAGTAGGCCACACTACGATTATTATTAGAAATTGTTTTTGACACCAATTAGTAAAAACCAGCTAAGTTTACTAGCCGACTAAGCCTACCAGAAATCCTACACTACATAAAAGTAATTAAAAATATATATATTAAATCTAGAAAGAAGTTACAATAAAACATTTTCATAAAGGTATTCCAAAATAAGTAGATCGGGAAGTAACATCATAACCCTTATCCGCAAGAGAGGTTGTACAGTAGTGTGAGAGTTATCGGTCTATACGCCTACCATGTACTCATCAATATTAGAGGTAAGACTTGGAAAAATGTAGAATATGATCTTCAAAAAGAACAGGCTGCATTCAAACCTGACTGACTATCGCAGGTAATATTTTCATACTTTGCTGTATACTATATAAGTTTGTTGGAAGGGACAAGCAGAGTCACATCGCCTTCCTAGACCTTTTAGTGGTATAACGTACACTTCATAGAATTCAAACATGCATTGAGAGATGAAGGAGCTCCCAATAACTTGACGCAAGCAATTCTTAGCTTGGTATTGAAAAGTATATCTAATCTAAGTACATATCTAAATATGGTACAACGGAACTAGGTGATGTGATTTGTAGAGGCTCGAATCTGGAACAGTTTGTATTGTTTCCAATATTTTGGAGTCAAAATTATTAATTATGGGAGATTGGATTCCCAGATAAACCAGCAAAGTAACTCCGGAAACAAAGATGACAGAAACAACGATTACGGTCCATGAACAAGTATTTATATCTACGCTGATCATCTATGCAGCTGAAAGTTGGCCTAGCATCAAAAAATTCGATTACAAGCCACAGAAATGAAATTTTTGAGGAAAGCTTTCGGTAAAACTAGATTCTACCAAATGAGAAGAAACAGGGCGAGAACCGCTTCTATAAAATATACATAGAAAATAATATAGATCACCTTTCAAGTTTAATTTATTCTTATTAATAACATAGTGACTAAGCTAAATTCTTCTGGGTCTAGGAGCGTATCAAGCAGTTTTTTATTCACATGAAATATAAACTGTTACTTATTTGATAAAATGTATGTGGGGAAAACTAAAAAAAAAATCTAATTTTATGTCAACTATCGTAAAGATCTCTAATGGAAATAACAATATAAACCTACTTTTCTAAAAGCCTGACATTTTCATTCGTTTCCTTTAATCGCTTTGGTATATAATTCAACATTATAACGAACCTATACTCAAAGAAACACGTACTTAAGCATAACCTTCGATTACATTTTAAATTTTATGATGATTTAGACTTTGCACAAAGAAAATAGTTCAACAAAAAAAAGTCATTGGTTCCATATTAAGATTAACATGAAGATTATCAGTGTTATTCGCACACGAGAGTATAAATCTATTTGAACTGAGGTTATTATTTACAGGGAGTAATGATTAGTCATTGGACCGTGATCAGGCAATAATCTGTTCTGCAAATTAGTCCATTAATCAAAGGAAGGATTCTAAATAAAGTGAAGCCTCGTAAATCTGGACCAGTGATCGATACCCGGTTTGGTTAGTGTTGTCCGTTCCTCGGCTAGCCGTATATAGTGGATAGCAAGTGTACTCGCGCCAAAACTTACCGGGAACTGCACTTGTAAATGTATAGAGTATATTAAACACCCAAGGAATATAAGTTAAAAACAATACTACATTAGTAGTCTAAGAAAAATCGAAAACATTTTAAATATATATTGAAAAGGGAAATAGCATTAACTATGTCGGTCGAACTTATATAAAAGATTAATGACCAAATTCAGAGATGTGAATTCCAAATTTAAATTCTGTAGTAATTATTACTAATGTATAATTCATGTCAAACAAAAAAAAAATTACAGAAGCCAAGAAGTAATAATCAAAGCGATCCGACTTGCTAAACTAAGTATCACGATAAACAATAAATTGTTGTTCTACCACCATACTAATTTATCAATTAAAAAAAAACAAGGAAAATAATGTACTATATGATCCCATATTTTTATAAATAATCAAAACTATTTCCAAAAAATAAATAGATACTCTACACTGTGGGTCAAAAACAGAAACAAGAAGTCAGGAAATATTTACGAATACATCTCCTTTCAGTACTTTGTATTTGTTGGTCCGCAATTTTTGCAAGTACAGAATTTTTGCAAGTCCAATTTAGTAAGTACAGAAGTTGCTCTTGTAGCTCACAACTACAAATACAGAAGTTGGGAAAAGAAGTAGTTACTACAACTCTAAACTAGCCACAGCAACTAACAATTGTAGATGTGAATAGTTAAGATCAACAACCACAATTATTAATAATATCTCCTTTCACGTCTGTATTAAAAGTGGTATATGGAAAATCAATATTACTGCCACTACTTAAGAAGAAAAAAGTGTTAGAAATCAGGAAAGTTAAAATAAAACGATGCACTATCATGAAATCTCTATTATTTTTACTTTCTTCATCACCAAAAACTTATGAGGGGACCCTAATATATTAAAAATCAGATAAGTTATACTAAATCGATACGCAATGTTAAAATCGATAGCATTTACATTTTCTTTGTCTTAAAAACACATTATGGGACCTAAACTTTTATAGGCCATACGGCATCCTTGTAAATTCATAGTGGCCTCTCTCGCATGTGATTGCTGTCTTATGTTGATCCTTAGAGTGTATTTTGATTTGATGATATCCGGCCTTCAAGTCCAATGTGCTGAATACCGTCGCCCCGCTCAGCCCGTCAAATCTGAGGATCGGATACTTTTCGTCAATGGTATTCTCGTTCAACTTCCTGTAATATATCACCACTCTAAACTTATCATTAGTTTCATCTGGCGTGCTCTTCTTTTTAACCACCCACAATGGAATATTGTATGGGGATGTTCTATCAATAATTATTCCCTGGTGTTTTGTTTTTGGCACAGGTGACAGAAGGACGAACCAGGTCAAACCAAGGAGCAATGTTAGAAAGAAGGAGGAAAGTGCCACGTGTGTGTAATGACAGGCCATTTAGTGGCCCAGTGTCCCCAAATCCGATGCTTTGAATGAGGGGACGAAGGTCACTTAGCGAAGCGTTGTCCTTATATGTACCGGAGGAAGGAAGTGGGTCCAGGGAAACCTATGGAAATTAATGTCCAGAAATTACGGCGAAAAAGAGGCCCACATAGGGCAGAAGAGTCAGGCAGCGATTTCTCGGGAGTCAGAGGCTTCGAGCAAAGAGGTTGAAGAGGGAGAGACGAGGAGAGTGAGCAGATCAAGGATTGGGTGGAGAAGATCATGCAGAAAGAGAAGGTCCATTGACGAGATTTAAGGAGAATGCCCACAGAGCGGCAGCCGCACGATAGTGAGTTACAACGTGGGCAACGAGAGCAGCGGCCTGCCTATCATCAAGGTGAGAGGAGTGCGGTGCTTGGTTAGCAAGGAAAGCTCCAACAACATTGTATGCCCTGAGGTTGTAGAAGCTGAGTGACGGAGAGCGGTCACTCCAGACACATAAAGTACAGGTAGTCAATGAGTATGTCATTGTCAGTTGATCACCCTGGGTGGACTCTGTAGTGTAGAAGGGGAAGTAGAATTGGACTTAGGAGCATGGGCGCTTGTGTAAAGAATATAGTGACTCATGTGGTGGGAAATATGCCGCAAGAATACCAAATTATTGTCGGATGCGATTTATTGTCGAAGGTAGGTGCTTGAATATGGAATGTGGATAACCATTGGGTTATTAGGATCGGGAACAGAATTTACCTGGAAAAGGCTGTTGAGGGAAATGAATGCGAGAGTAGGGGCGGTCAATAAAATGAGCGATTGGAGACATCAAATAATTGGCAAATATGCGGACATATTTTTTATGGACGGAGGGGCATTAGGAAAGACGGTGAGAACCGTGTATGAGATCTAGTAACAAGGGACGTAGTCATGTAAGTAAAGGAGCGGAGGTATCCACACTCACTTAGGCCACACATTGAGGAGGAGCTGGAAAGTCTAAAAACACAAGGTATAATAGCAGATCACCGTACAATAGTTTGTACTATTGTTATTTTTTCTTTATGGCGGTTAAGAAAAAAAATCCACCAGGGGAAACCACGGAAAAATATGGACTTGTTATTGATTATAGAAAATTGAACAATTGATACCGAGGACGAAAAATACCCCATACCTGGACTGGAAGATTAGACTAGAGAGTCCATCATATTTAGCACACTTGATCTCAAAGTGGGATATCATCAAATAGCGTTACACCCAAGAGACCAACAGAAAACGGAATTCACCTTTGAATTGGGACATTATGAATTCACCCGAATGCCGTTTAGGGTTGAAGAACGCCCCTATCACTTTCCAGCGCTTAATGGACGAATTTTTACGTGGTTTGGACAAATCAATGTGTCAAGGGTATATGGACGATCTTCTAGTCTTCAGTAAATCGGAAGGGGAAAATGTGTGGCACCTAGAAAATGTACCATGGAGAGTAATATACGCAAGTGAATGGAGCAGTAGCGTATGCGAGTAGACGTCTCACGAATGCCGAATCGCGATACAGTGCCCTAGAGAAGGAATTATTAGGGATAGTACGGGCCGTCGAGCACTTCCGACCATATGTATTTGAATGAAAAATTATTGTCCAAATCGATTATCGACTACTCCAATGGGTAGGTAAATTGAAGGAGTCATACAGGAGAATCACTGCAACATTGAAGTCTAGGAAAGAAAATGTCGCGGATTGGCTGTCTAGGGCGATAACGATAAATGCCATTGATGGAGACGAGAGGTAACCTTCCGGAGATCTGAGACAGTTTCTCAGAGAATAGACTCCTGGCGAGGAGGATACCCAGAAGGCTTCCGAGCAGGATGAGGAGGACCTACTGTCTGAAGATGATAGCTCGACCGGAGGTAGATCCGTGGAGATAGAAGATGTGGATGAAATAGTGAACGACAAACCGTTGCAGATAATCTGCAAGACGAGGACGTCTGGACTGATGAAGGTAGAATATGGCAACTACGGACGAAGTCAGGTTGACACCATCTGGTCTGAACCGGGAGCCAGAGAAGACCAAATTTGTCTTGCACTTAGGCATGCTTGCAAGGCCAGGAGAATCTATCACCTGTATGTCGGAAATGCGGTCATTTGGGAGAAGGTCTGAAAAATGTGGCGTTCGGTATAGGTCACACGTACATTCATTGCTTGAAGATGGTAGAAACGCTGCGGGACAAGGAGTGGCAAAAGGAGGTGTCGTTGGCTTACCATCAGGGAAAGACGAATCATCGCGGGGTGAATGAGACGCTGCAGGTCCTAAAGCTCCAGTATTTTTGGTGGGGTATGAGGAAAAAGAATCAGGAAGTCATAGGAAACTGTGACGTATGCCTTAGGACGGAACATGGCAGGCACCCACCAAGAGGAGTGGGTTGACACTCCGCTTGTCGACCTTCAAATAGATACCTTTACCTGGAAGGGCCAAAAATGGATAACCACCCCACAACTCTTCAGTAAGGTAGCTATGGCGCACTTAGTCAGGGATAAATCAGCGGACTCTCTAAAAAACGTGGTTCCAATTTTATGGCCTTCCGGAACGGATTTCGTTAGATGGGAGAGACAACAGTCAATTTGGGATGAAAAGAAAACTCTGGACTCGGAGTGGCATCTGAATTCACTGGGACATCCCAAGAGTGGAAGAGGGATCAAGAGACTCCACAGCACCTTAGATGGCCATCTACGGGTCTACCAGCTTGACTAGGGATTGGAACCCGATGAAGCTATGATAAAAGCAATTGCGGCCTAAAAACATTCCATTCATACCGTAACTGGGTTTTCGCCCTTTGAAATCCTTTTTGGCTAGCCGGGATTATTGGACCACATCAGGGGGCATTACGCAAGCAATTGTGCAAGGTCAAAGTGAGAATTGTGCGAGAAAAGACAAAACGCGTAGCTACGCGAGCTCGCCACAATTCAAATGAGATATTAGCGGCGAAGTAAAGATCGGGGCAATTGTATATCGTCAAACGGGAACAAACAGAAGCAAGGCGCTACAGAGATATAAGAGTCCATTCCGGGTAATCGTCATTAGCGAGCTCAATGTGGTTACTATAGAGAGTGTCAAAAAAAGGAGAACCGTCCACATAGAACAACTGAAGTTCCCAATATCGGGAACGCCGTAAAAGGCTGGCGCGTCCTCATCTCAGCACACTTGTAAAGTTTGTACTGTTTTATTTTGTATATTTTTTTTTAGGTATTTTATTTTAGTTTATGTGCAATAACTGTTAAAAATTTACATAGTATAAGAGAGTACCTCTCTGTTTTTTTTTCTTTCAAAGTGCAGTGTATATTTTGTGTTATGTTCTGTCGTTGTTATATTTTTTTCTCTTTCATATTTCTTTCAGATATGAGTTTTAAAATTTTATTTTCTAATGCTATGTCAATCATTTTTCATTTTTTAAGTTTATGAGGATTGCTTATTTATTTTATTTTATTTTTTTTTTTTCGATCCCTCTAAAACAGAAATAAAAAGTGAATTAATAAGTGCATTACTGTGAAAAGAAAAGTAATTTGTGTTGGATCTTACCTTTTACTACCTATGGTATTTTAAGGTTACCTATTATGGTTATTTGTATACATGAGATATCCATTCTGAAAAAGGTGCTATTTTAAATCCGGATATGAGGGGTCTCCTCGTGATGTATCGCATAGAAGATAAACATAAAAACATTAATGAATAAAGACAATAGATAATGGTGAAATAATAAGAAAACAGTCAGAAGTCGAAAGAGAAGTGTGGGGGAGGGGGAGTGGGTGCATCAGTATGTAAGAATACTTATATTTAATAATGAGGAGAAGATGGTTGGGGGTGCGGTCAATGAAAAAAAAAATAAGTTCGATTAACTTATTTTAATGTGCGTTTGATCTTCCAGCGAACTGGTTCGTTTTTATTCTTTTTATGTTTTCGTTTCCCTTTCTTTATTTTACTCTTACCCCTTAATTTCTCCACTTTTATCCATTTTTCTTACCCGCGTTATAAGTTTTGTTCTCTATACTTATAATTTGCCTCTTTATCATCTATTATTGTTACATATATTTTCTTCCTCTCAATCTTCATTTTCTTTTCATATTTAAATTTTAAATTAATAATAACTAATATGTTCATACTTCTTTGCATTATATAACTTTATTTTTATTTAATTTCCTTATGTTATTCAATTATGTTATTTTACCCACTTTTTCAATTACCTATGTATAAATTTTATTTCCCGCTTCTCTCATCACTTCACTTTATTAATTCTATTTTGTAAAATTATTCATTTTATGTATAAAATTATTCTGTTTATACTTCCTTTTTATTTTTTTATTTTTCTATACTTACTGTGGTTGTTATCTTGTTCTGTTTTTAGCCCTGAAGAAGGCTAGAAACTCTAGTCGAAACGTTGGCCCATTAAAATAAGTTAATCGAACTTATTTGTGTTTTTCATTGACCGCACCCCCAACCATCTCCTCATTCATCATCCACGGTCAACTATCCCTCATATTTAATAATATTTAATTTTTTTTCAGGGTTTCTTATAACAATACAATTACTTTTAATTTAATATAATATCACCTGAAATATTGAAAAATGTCTACATAAAACTTCTTATTCTGAATCAAAACTACTAAACAAACATGTTTGTTTGACCAACTCCTTAGGAATGACATTAAAAGTTAATATCAATGGGATCGCGAATAAGAAGGCTATGTAATGTTTAGTTATTTCTGAATAAACAATTATTAAATATATTAGTTTAGCTCATAGATATACAATATAAAAAATATACACTTTTACTTCCTAAATGTATTTGGATCGTTAATAATCAAATAGGTATAAAATCATTAACCCCTTAATTTTCATGTTAAACTTTGAATTGAAGGAAAATGGCCAAGCGTTAATTATTTAGCTACCTAGGCTTTAAATAGTTTACTTTACCGAAACACGTTGTATATTAATGAAATAGTTTATTTTTATAGTTTACTTTTTCCTATAATTGAATGAAATAAAAATCGATCTTCAATTAATGGAAATTAGTATCTACGTCATTATTAAACCGTGTTTCCAATTTGTTTTTTAACTAGTAGTTGAGGTTTGATTTATGTGAATAACAAAAATCTATTAATATCTGTTAAATAATTAATTTTAAACAATATTTTTGTTGTATATTTGTATTGATTTTATTTAAAATTATATTTTTATACAAATATAATGGGAAGTTATGATATATTTAATCTTATTAATAATAAGTAATCTTATTAATCTTATTAATAATATATAATTAATTTGTTATTTTTTAGATATATTTAATCGTTTTAATTTCAAAAGAGAAAAAATACAATAATTTAAATATTGTTCAGGAAAAATGAAATTTTTCTATTTATTTATTCTGGAGAAAATTAACTCATTCCTATCCACTTTAAACAACAATAAGAAAACGGAATACAATTCTAAGTTTAATAATTTACTTAGTATTGACTACAAAGGTTAAACAAAACAACCAAGTTCCGTCAGCAACAGTTGAGTTCCATAACTGGGGTTTCATTGAACTGACATTCCAATTTTCTGTGCACTTTGTTGGAAAGGTTTAGCAAATACGTAAACATATTCTGTTTATAGCACTAATCCTTTGAAATATGCTCTTTAGAATCCAAAAGATTATTCTTAATAATTTCAAATTTTATTTTATAAAAATGTATCTTTGAATAAGTAGTATGGATCAAAATGTATGTTTTAGTAAACTATCATATTTTTGTACTTCTGCAATATTTTTGAAAGAAAAAAGTGTTTAAATTTTACCGCGCCAAATATTATTACAATTACTTTTATGAAAATTGTTAAAATTGGAGTTAGTCAATCATTCAAATGAAATACAATTTTTGAAATAACGGCGGAAAAATATTGCCACATTGGATAATATAAAAATATCTGTTCTGAAATGAGAGTGCATTAATCTTAACTCAAAATGGTATGATAGTGAAAGTTGTGTGATGAGCGTACCGTACCAGATTTATAAAATAAACTACTAAAATGAAAAAGTTATGTTCAGTCTCCCAACATCCCTGTTATTTTATGACTTTAACTACAAAAGAAAGAATGAACCAACATTATGGATTCTAATACCATACTATTATTTCCTTTATTGCTATCCACTATTTCTGAAAACCATTTACTATAATTTAATTTTTTTTCCGGATCGGAGCTACAGTATATAAATAACTAGCAGTTACACAATGATACGTTAGATGGATAAAAATTTACTAATCTGCTTCTAAGAGTTTTAGTATTCATTGGCACCCGCATTTAGAAATATTGAAGGTGGAAAAAGTTAGTGTAATACAACAATAATACATGGGAGGAAACATCAACATCATACAAAAACCAGTAGTTATTAGTCATCAGTTGTTCACATGGCAAGGTACTTTACCGAGTGAATGATTTTGCACAATACTGGTGAAAAGTCGTACACAAAAAAATATATATATATATTAATTTATTCCGAAATTTTACAGTTATTTATTAAATCTTATTATTTTCAGTGAAATAATATTTGATTATAACTTTTATTTATTTATAGATTATGTTTCCATAAATATCCTGAGGAGAAGGGAAGGGAACGTAGAGAAGACACGCTGGCTCATTCATAAAATATTGGGTATATAAGCTAAAATTCTCTTCCGGCACCTTCAGCGAGGTTCATGTCAGTAAATAAATAATATTATTTTTACAAGATTTTGATTGGCTCCTGGAAATCTTATGTTTTTTGCATTTTGTTATTTTTGATGTAGGTCATTGGTTCTCCCTTTATCTTTCTGAAAGTAGAAAAAAAAAACCTGGAAAAAAATAAGAGTTGAAAATACCCATAAATAGGATGTTTAGGAAAATTTATATTGGGCATTTTTTGACTTCGGATAAAGGAAGTGGGGATAAATAAATGTATTATTTTTATTGAAATGTTTCTTTTCATATCTTTTAATATTTTGATTAATTAATTAATTATACTTGTTATAATTATAACTTATATAAATTATTATAACTTATATGTGTATATATAAGTCAACTTATATATAACTTATATGTATATATAATTGAAAGACTGACAAGAAATAACACTCATTTTCTTTTCTCTATCTCTTATTATTTATTTTAAAAAATACTAATACAATACTTATAAGGACAATATAAAATCATATGTATATAAATAAAAATATATGTAAATAAACAATGCCTTTTTTTCAATAGAATAATATTATTAAAATAAAAATATATACATTTATTTTAAACAGTTTTTCTTTTACTGTAGAACTACTTTCATTCTAAGGACTGATTGATATATTATATTTTATAATTTTTCATAAGTGATTTAATATACGAGGTACAAAGGAGGCCAATTGCCTTTGCGAATCTAGACACTGTACTGTAGGATCCACTGTCTCGCTAAGTTTGGGGTCCAAGATAAGGATCTATCTCGGAAGATGAGGAATCGTGACCTTGGTACTGCATCACATCACCAAATGATGTGGTAGGCAGTCTCATCATCCTTTATGCAGAACCTTCAGAACGGGGACTCAATCAATCTCATTTTATAGAAATGCTTAATCAGCTGACAGTGTATATACCTGTCACCCATCTGAAAATACTCCTATCTATGTTGAGAAGAGTGTTACTTCTTTTCGGGAAGGATCTCTTGAGGAATATTTTTGATTGTTTCATTCCACTGGTATTTCTCGAGAGTAACCCAGCCTTGCTTTCAGCAATCATTTTGATGTGCCTCCTTGCATGGCTGAGACTAATACCACATATGGGGTCAGGTGTAAAAGGAGCGGTCCCAGATCCTTTCCCTGCTTGGTAGTTTTTTAATAATTATTTTTATTTAAAAAGACCTATTAATGTTCTTTTAATAGGAATGTTATTACAATCTATACAGAGAAGATTTTTTAAAAAGTAAAACTTGAAGAATCGGCTTAACTTCTTAAGATTAAATTTCGTTTCTACCGCCTTGACCTAAAACCGTCCGTACTTTCAATTTACGGACATCATTCCAACAGAAGTTAGTTTCCGAAGTTTCATTTTATGGTTTATTTTAAAGACCTATATTCTACACAATATTATTTTCCAGCCAATATAGGTTGCTTATTAAAGAAAACTAAAACTAAACTAGTTAATCGAAACAGAGCATAAGAGGGGTAGACCGAGACGTGAGTGAAATGATTGCCATAAGACTTGGAAGAATTGCGGCATAAGGGGTTGGTGGAAATATAAATAGTAGGTAGAAATAGGATATGATTGTTACTTGTATATATGTATACGCTAATATTAATAAAGATTTGGGAGGTTTAAAAAAAATATATGATTGTTGTTGGAATCGGCATCGAACCTTCAGATTCGCTAAGCAATTATTATTATTTCTATTTTCAAAAATACATTTCATCTAAGAATATATATTTTAAAATCGTGCAAATAAAATTTGTCTAACAACTTTACCTTCTTGCCCCGTGTCCATTTGGTTTCATCTAAGATAACTGTGACCATCCAATTAACCAAGTAGAAGGCAGGCTCTAACGACTCAGATGTTTGACATTCGGCTCTCGATCCTTCAAGAGGGCTAAATAAAAAGAACCAGAGCACAAATAAGGAGATGGGACTTAAAAAAAAAAGAAATAAGTTTCCAGTTTTCTGTTGGTAGAGGGACGTTAACGAAGAAATCTGTGTGTTGGCCTGTCCCAATAACTCTTTGTCCTACCGACAGATCTCAGCACTCCCCTAGTCACATTGACTTACGACCTCGTTCTTGTCTTCTTGTTTGTCTGTCTATCCTGATCTCTACGGCAGAAAAGGAGATAAGAAAAGAAGCAAATGGATTTTAATTATAAAATACGCTGGAACAGGTCTGAGATTTGAAAATAATTCCGTAAGTCCTACATTGTTATTGTTCTTAATATCACTTGATAAAGGATGAAATTCACATATTATTATATATATTTGGAACAAATGGAACAATTTTAGACTTTGGTCAGTTTGGTTACTTTTCTCTCCAACAGCTTCTTTTAGCAGCCATTTATCTCTTCCCTGAGCATTGTATGGATTAAGTTAACAATTTTTTTCCCTTTCTTTGCTCCCTTAGTCGTTAGAGACGAGAACGTACTTTTAATATATCCCACACTAGTAATGAAAATTAGAATAAGGTTTTGGTTTGCAATACTTCCTAGCGAATTTAGAGAAAATAGCTAATTCGATATTTGGACTATGAGAGCTCATGACAAAAAATATATTGTTTCAACCTAAGGTTTGGCCGTGTAAAATGACTGACCATATTTAATGACCTGAAAAAAAATCCAAGTCTGTCATCTCAAAGGTACTAAAATAAAAAATTGTTGTTTAGATTTAGATTTAGAAAACTCAAATGTTCGGCAAACACATCTTCAAAACTTTTAACCCCGATCCTGATATCCTTAATCCAACCCATCTTGAACATGTTGAAGCTTACAATTCCACTCCAAATGACCCTTCCTCCTAATGCATTTCATCCCTCAGAAATAATGAACATCATCCACCAATTACCTTCTAAAAAAGCTCCAGACCAAGATCTTATCACAGCACACATTCTGAAACAGCTCCCTTGTAAAGCCATTCTATTCCTTACCTGTATCTATAATGCTACACTCCGATCCACCTATTTCCCCGATCCTTGGAAAATGTCTATAATAAAAATGTTTCCCAAACCCTCCAAGCCACTTGAATATCCATTTTCCTACCGTCATATTTCACTCCTGCCCATCATGGGGAAAATCCTAGAAAAACTCTTATTAAAACCAGTTTGGATTTTGGAGTTTGGACTAGCATACGACAGAGTCATCGAGTGGTTGATGTCATATCTTTCACATTGGAGCGCGGTTTGTACTGCACGGGAGTCTTCCTCGATATTTTTGATCGAGCTTGGCATCCAGGACTGCTCTATAAACTTCGTCAATTCCTACCCCCTACACATTTCCTTATAATCCGCTCCTACCTCACTGATAGAACCTTTAAAGTAAATCTTAACCTAGCCTACTCATCTCTCTTTTCTCAGACCACCGGTGTTCCTCAAGGTAGTATATTAGGTCCCATTCTGTATACGGTTTATACCCCTGGTCGGGACTAAATTTGACGATGCTCAAATATCTGCATTTGCTGTTGACATAGCCATATACTCGGCGAGCATCAATGCAGACAAGGCCATGGACCAGGCCGCCGCAGCGGCCCAACTCATCGCTAACAAACTACGAGACATTAACATTCACATCAACCCACAAAAAACAGACGCCGTCACTTTCTCATACAAGAAAACTCCCAAAAAGAGGACCTAAACTCAACGAACAGACAATACAAACCAAGAAACATCTCACATACCTAGGCATTAAACTATAAACACATCTATCTTTCACTGCACACATACAGAACAGAATACAAATTGTCAAATCAACATCATACCAAATTAAACACCTCATCTACTCACCAGGGCTGTCACTCAGACTCAAATTACTCATATACAAAGTAATACTACAACCATCACTCCTACACGGCGCACCGCTACTACATTATCTCTACCCCTGAATTCACTATAACAATACCAAAACAGTACACTACAGAAGATATGTCGAGGGACGTAACATGACACACATTCATATCGAACTACAGCTAGAAACTGTACAACAACACATCACACGGAGACACATTATATTCTTTGACAGTCTCCCTGCTTCCTTCAATCCAGTATCCCAGTCTATCCAGTACTCCATCCCCCCTTCCTGCGAGGTGGCAGGGCAGCAAAGGTTCCAAAAACCCTATTAACATCACCTCATAACTCCATCTTCTGATGCACCCCCTCCCCCTCCCTCACACTTCTCTTTCGACTTCTGACTGTTTTCCTATTATTTCACCATTATCTATTGTTTTTATTAATTAATGTTTTTTTATTTTTATCTTTTATGCGATACAACACTAGGAGGCCTCTCACCTCCGGATTTAAAATAGCACCTTTTTAGAATGGATATTTCATAAATAACAAATAAACATAACAGGTAACCTTAAAATACCAAAGGTAGTAAAAGGTAATACCCAACATGAATTACCTTTTCTTTTTTCACAGTAATGCACCTATTAATTTACTTTTCTTTCAGTTTTAAAGGGATCGGGAAAAAAATAAATATTTAAAAAATATATATATACATATACGGTTTACACAGCTGACATCCCAACCCACCCTAACACAGTACTAACAACATACGCTGATGACAAATGTATACTGTCTGTAAACAACGACGCAACTAATGCATCACTAACACTACAGACACACATAACATCGATTGAAGAATGGTGTCAAAACTGGAGAATGCAAATATATCCTGACAAATCCCATCAGATCACCTTTACTCTCCGTCGTAAACCTCTACCCTCCTGTCCTACAGTATCCTTTCTAAGTACTCCACTAACGCCTGATTCGATACTTAGGACTCCATATTGAAAAGAGACTTACTTGGAATCCACACACAAGACTGAAACGACAAGAAACTACTCAATTGCTACAACACTTACTTGACAAACGCTCTAAACTTCCCATTCACTACAAAAAATTACACTACGATAATCAGACCAATTTGGACATACGGAATTGAGCTCTGGGGCTCCACCGAACCATTAAATTCTTCCCGCATCCAATCCTTACAATCCAAAATCCCACGTAAAATCTTTGATGCTCCTTATTAAGTTACAAATAAACTCATTCACAAATACCTTAACATCTCATTCGTTGCAAATTTGGCCCAAAACAGATATGCGTCTTTTCACTCCAAACTCCTTAACCATCCTAACCCATTAATTCTTAATCTTTCATCCTTAACAATCCCCGATAATCCTCCGAGGCGTCTGAAAAGAAGATGGCCACGGGACCTTCTAATTTAAATTAATGTTTGATGTACCACCAATGGGTGGTTCCTTCCCAAGATTTTCAAGTGTATATAAAACATACAACATATTTACTTATTGTATTATTTTGTACAGTTGTAAATTATATTAAATAAATAAATGAAAAAAAAATTTAGATTGACTGTAGAAATTTAAATTTTAGATCTCAGCAGACAACTAAAAGTTTATTTTATTTAAGGAAAACACTAAACTTTTCTTATTTTGTTATGGTTCTCATGGTGAAATAAAAACACTGACGATATCTCTGTATACAAGGGGTGTTACGGTTGTCATGGTGAAATAAAAACACTTGCAATATATGTTTAGACAAGTGGGCACGGTTTTTGTGAAGATTACAGTGTGGTGATTGAGCACGTTACCTTTGTTTAATATGAGGTGATGATAGTTCATCACGGCCTCTGTCTGTGTTGTTCCTGTGTCGAAATATCATAAGAGATGTCATCGTTAATGTTTTGCTTTGCTAAATAATGGTGTCTTACTTCAATGGACCGTCATTAACACTAGAAGTGTGGCTAGTGTAGTGCGTGACAAAATTTCGTAAGCCCGTCCTGGATAGGAGAATAGTGGCTGGGGTCATCTTAATTTTTCTAGGGAAGGTGAGACGGTAACAGAAAAGGAGATACCGGGCAACCTTGAGTTCAGCCAGGAGTACACCCAAGGACTACGTGGGGTACGAACTAAATTTTATTATATTTTTATGTTATATTCCTCTTTTGTGTAATAATGTAAATATAGTTAATAAGGCTAAGCTAGGGCACTGAAGTTAAGGTTAAATCAACCTATAAGTTTTGTTTGTTTTATTGTTTTTTTTTAATTGATAAGAATTTATTTTTTTTCATTCTGTGTACATATATTTCTTCTTATTATTACAATTTTGTACATATAGTTCTGCTGTTCTTGCTTATACATATACACTGCTTTCAACTTGTTAATTTATTTTTTTTGTTCCCTGAATATTTTAACGATAATTCCACAGGTGGGTAGGTATCACCCTTAGGTTTTCTGTTATCTGCATGTAAAGGTATTCGCCAGTGGTCATAATTCCATAATTATTTATATAGGGTTATAATGTAGTTATATTGTGAGTATATTGAAGTAATTGTTAAAATGTATACGAACAGAAAGATAAACATAATCAAACAGTGTGTATGAAAAAATAAATAAAATAAAATGATATAATCTCTAGTCACACATACACTCTTATATACAATATTTACACAATCGATCAGAGGATCCCTGAGCCCACTCTATCCCTCCCGTGTGGGGGATAGAGCAGAGCTCAAAAGATCCCAGCGCATCCCTCTCGCTGCATCACTGGTAGTGAGTTAGTGGAAGCTGAGCAGGTGCGCTAAAGCCGCAAACATTCAACTTAAGTGGAGAATCTGACCATTGCTAGAACTCCAATTGTCCATTTTTATTTAACAATAAGTCTCTTGGCCACTGCGGATTCAACCTTCTAGGTGGGCTGTAGGGATGGGTGGAACTAGATAAGATTTGAACCAAAGGACTAGGATGCTTGGAAAGGTTTATATGGAATTTGGTTGGTATGAGGTCAAGGACAAAAGGGATATGAAGGTCACGGAGTAGTGTTTCGTTGCAAACGTAATAGGGTGCATTAACTATGATAATAAGGATTTTGGATTGAAAGGATTGGATACGTTTGATGTTAGGTGGTTTAGCTGTTCCCCAAAGTTCAAGCCTGTAGGGCCGGATAGGTTTGAGTATAGTCTTCTAAATTAGTAGTTCTTTCGTAGTGAGATATGAGAGGTCCGGCTGAGCATTCGGTTGGCTGAATCGTCTGTTCAGTTCTTTTCCTTTAAGTCTAGTATGTTCGAGGTGAGTCTTTTTGCTAAGATGAATTCAAGGTTTCACACTGTGTCGGATTTGGGTAGAGGAATATTAAAAGTAACAGGTGGGCAAAAGCAGTGGCGGAGAGTGGAAGTCATATGGGTGCGTTTCAATTTGTTGACTTTCATCCGCTAATGATTCTACCATTGCTCAATCTGGGTGAGGTTTGTTTGGAGATTGGATGAGGCTATTACATGATCAGAATGGGAGGATAAGATAGCTGTATCATCGTCAAATATTTCCAGGAACGTGTCGGGATTGATGGGAATGTGAGCAGTGAAGAGGATGTAGAGGACAGGACACTGCCTTGGTGAACTCCTACCTCGATGCAGTAGATATTTGAACTCGAAAGGAACGATTTAAAAGGTAGGAGCGGAGGATAATAAGGATTTAAGGTTTGGGGTAAAATGCACTTAACCTTGAAAAGCAATCGGGCATTCCATACTCGGTCAAAAGCTATCGCTATGTCCAGAAAGGCACCCGAGCAGTACTGTTTCTTTTTAAGAGCTGAAGAAACATAGTCAATGACTCTGAGACCTTGTGTGCAGTGGCTGGGGCAGAATCCAAATTGATGTGCGGAAAAAAAAATTAACTATGGATAGGATAGGTTTTAGGAGGATCCTTTTCAAAAATGTTTGAGAGGATTGCAAGTAAGCTGATTGGCCTATAGGAAGCAGGATTATTAGGAGGCTTTGGTATTCTTTTTCCTGTTTTTGGAAAAAGAATTTTAATGGAATGTTTTCAAAAGACAGGAAAGTGGGTTGTTCTTAGGATACAATTATATAGATACGTAAGGAATTTTATAGCTTTTGGAGGAAGTTGGCAACGGATTTTAGGAGTCAGAAGATCATATCCTGGAGATTTATGAGGAGTTAGCACTTTTAGTTGATATTTGACTTGAGAAGGGGTTACTGCTCCCTAGGAGCACTCTGCTAGGTAAGGAGAGTGAGATTGGTGACGATAGGTATTCTTCAATTGTTTTAGTTTGGTTAGTACGAAGTTCAGGATGAGGACTGAATGTATGAGAAAAGTGAATGGCTAGTTTAGTATGCATATTCTTGGCAATTATGGCACTGAAATATTGTTCATTTAGAGTAGGGTTTTTTCCAACTTCTACCGTGGTGTAGTAAAGTCGGTTAAATTTATAGATTTCTTCAACTCCAGGAGTCTGTTCAAGTTCGACAAAGAACAAGGGCAGCGCAAATTTATTTGTTGCATCATGTGGATATTCTTTGTATCCCAGGGCCGTGAGTTCTTCTTTGATGGCTTCCGTTGATGTTGAGGGGTGTAGTTGTCGAATAGATAATCTGAACGCCCTCTCCTGGCGTAGCTGTGGTAATCGGCTTTTGTATTGGACAAATATTTAATTATATTTCGATATGTATCTGCGGTGTCAGGTATTAGTTTAGTTTCCTTAGTGCGACTCTGACAAGTAAATGTATCTGGGTCACTACTCTATTTAAATGTTGGGAAAAAAAATTGAAAATTTTTGATAAATATTGGTGGTGGTTTGGGTTCTCTAGGGATCTGATTAGCTTCCATGTTTCCAACTGGTAAGTTAGTACACTGTATGGGTTTGGCGTGAAGAATGGAGATTCATCAGCCGTATTTTATTTAGAAGCTCCTCGTTGGGAGTTCATTTCGTTGATTGAGCTTCCAGGGGTACTGGTGCTGGTATTTTGAGGGGGAAACAAGTCCGGCAAGTGGGCCTGTGGATCCTTTATGCCAACCCCTGACGGCTACCTAGGTTGCCGCCGCATACTAACCAAGGTGGGAGTGTCAAGATTCATTCTACGGGACCGCCGAAAAATGATATTTAACTGCCCCAGGTGGGAATCGAACCCACAACGTTCCGAACCGAGCAAACTGGGACCTGCGCCCCAACCCCAACCCGCACGGCCGTCACGTCCCTACCAGGGGTAACTAAACATTTTTGTCAATGTTTTATAAACTATATCTTTTTCACTCTTTTTAGTAAATGTACATTTTTATTTTCAGGCTAGTAAAGATGCTCATTTCATAAAACCAACCGTTAGTATTAAATAATATTTTAAATGCAGGCTTTAAAAATTAATTAAAATAAATTCTCTCCAAGCCATGATTTTAGAGTTATTCAATAACAATCGAAAAAAGTTCACTTTAAATTTAACACATCATTCTGGTTTCTACAAAAGCAGACTCTTTCAGGTTAAACCATTTTTGCGCTCCTTAATAATTACCTGAAAGGTATTAAAATTTGAAACCATATTTGAGATGGTATTATTCAAATTATTTAACAAGATAGCGTTAATATTATGCAGCAAGTAGAGCTCGAATAATTGTATCTAATGTATTCTATCAATCTGTGCTTATATAAAAATATTTGGAGCTGAAGGCATAACTAATTCGTAAGTTTTATTTCTTAAATTGCACAGTGATGATTCAAGAATGATAAAACGATTTTAGCTCAAAATACTGAAAAAAATCTAATATATTTCTGTCTGTTTCTGAATACGTCACGTGTTTTTTTTTTCAGCTGACGACTTTCAACCAAAAATTCCTAGCCCCCCTAAAATATATGTACATGTATGGACTAGCTATGAGGTCTCAGTGGATACTATTTAGGATTAATATACTTTTACAGATAGTTGAATCTTAACTATAAAATTTAAGTGATATTTTCCAGTTTGGCAACGTTACTTATTACATAAACCGTTACTTCAATTTAGTCATTACAACGTAAGCAGCGTTATGAATTGTGTGTGTTGATTAGATTTCTTGATAATGTTTTACTGTTTATTTGAATGAGCATGGTAAGAAGTATATTTCGAATGAATTAAAGAGAATAAATTCTATCTAATACGAGAGTTCTTACTGTGGTAAACTAGATGTATCACTGAAAGTCGTCCCCATCATGAAACAAAAATATTAGTGCTTGTTGTTTGTAGGACTAATACAATTAACCTTCATTACGAAACAGGATTCAGTTGTTGGTTTTTTTTTTTTTTTTTTTGAAGTTCACAAATCAACACCTGATTGTCACTTTTCTCACTATTGTGCAATACATGGAAAGCATGTCCCCCACCCCCCCAACTGTCAAGGAATACCAGCATAGCGAGACCATTGTACAAGGATGGAAGAAAATTGTTAGTTTAATCTACTTAGGAAAGATAGAAAGAGCTGATAATCAGAGGTCGTTAAGAGAAAAGGATTATAGGACGCAAGAGACCAAACCAAAAACTAAATGTATAAATTTTTAATGTCTATTCAAATTCAAACAACATGCAAATTTTTTTTTATCTTTTGCGTTCATTTGTTAATTTTTGATTGTTTAACTATATTGTTTTCAAACGGACACTATTTTATATTCTAGCGGTTTTAAAATTGGTCTACGTTATTTTATTTACTTTTAGTTTCTTTCTGGAAAGTAAATATAATTATTTCTTCATATGGGCTAGGTTTAGCTTCTTTTTTTTTTTTTACTCCCGTAGCAGTATTAATGCCGTAGTGTGCTACTTGAAGGGTGAATGCACTCTTGGAAACATCAGTTGTTTTTTGGAAGTATTCTGTCAATCCATCCTTGTAGTCGTCATCATTATCTTGAAGCTCATCTTGATTAGGGCAGTCCTGTGATCGGTAGGGTAATCAGCTGACATTAATTTCTCATCAACATTTAACAAATGCTAGATTTCGGTCCTATATTCTACTTTTTTTGTAAACTACCAGGTTTTTGTTAGTTTAATTGATATTTTAAGGATTTAGTTATTCATCTTACTCATCATCTGTTTGTTTATCTCCATTTAGGATTTTTTTGTACAAAAACATTTCTCATCTTATTAAATATATATCATTTTCTTTGACTTTCATGCGCTTGAATGTGAAGGTGAGTGTAAAACTTACGATTTGGAGAAAAAACAGTTTCAGTAAACATTCGCCGTTTTTTAATTTTATTTTAGATTTTATATTGGCCATTTGAAAAAACCTCCAACTCAAACTGCTCGTAGATTCCGATTGCTACAACACTTACTTGACAAACGCTCTAAACTTCCCATTCACTCAAGCTATGCAGCAGGGGATGCTCAGCGAAGACCTCAGAGCCCCGTCGAGAAGCCCCTTTTCTCCACCTTTGGCCGTCTAGAGTCGGTACTTCGTCGCACCAAGGGAAACAAATCCTCAGGACTTGACGAGATCCCCAATGTTTTACTGAAGATGCTTCCCAGGAAGGGTAAAGCTTACCTGCTGAATATCTTCAACTCAGCCATGAGGATCTCGTACTTCCCGACTTCTTGGAAGCGTGCGATCGTGGTGCCACTCCTCAAGCCAGGGAAGACGGGGAACTCTCCAGAGCACTATCGTCCGATCAGCCTCCTCTCACACATGAGCAAGATTTTTGAGCGTCTCATACACGACCACCTCATGGATCACTGCAGGGAGGCCG
>NW_027107900.1:507377-508115 GCF_000696795.3 Halyomorpha halys | reverse complement strand
AGTCTTCACAGCGCCAGTGGTCGCCATCAAACATCGGCATGCAATGGTAGCAGCCTATGCAGACGATATAGGAGTCTACGCCTCCAGCATGAGAGCTAAACTGCCCCTCCGCCACGCACAAGCCACCTCTACCTACGATGGTGGTACCACCATCGTAGCTGCTCTCAAGAAGGATGGCATCAGAGTTAACCCAGCCAAGACGGATGCCATCGTGATGTCCTTTCAGAAAGGCAAGAAGAGCAGACTACCCCAGCGGTTAGCCGTGGATGGCGAGGGTCGGAATATCTCTAACAACATCCTCTACCTCGGCTTAACTCTTGACCGGCACCTCACCCTCTCCAGTCATGCCAAAGGGAGACTCAAGCTGGCCCGGCAGAAGTCGCATAGGCTCTACCATCTACTGACGTCACAACAACTATCGCTGCGCCTGAAGCTACAAATATATAAGGCCATCATTCGTCCAACGCTGCTCCATGGTGCACCACTAATGAGACACCTCTACAAGACGACAATGACCAACCTACAGGGTTTCCAGAACTCCCTCCTGAGGCGAATAGTACGAGTAGTAGTGTCGCTACTGTGGAAACGATCTCACCGTTAGGCATATTCTCACTGAATGTATAGCTCACGAACCACATCGGTTCTCTTCAGATTTACAGGAAATGTTGAGCGAAGATCCCACAAAAATAACAAAACTTTTTCACTTTCTAAAAATCATTAATATTTATGATCACATAT
>NW_027107900.1:495066-506077 GCF_000696795.3 Halyomorpha halys | reverse complement strand
GTATAAAATGTAAAAAAGTAAGATATAATAAGAAAAATTATAGGTAGTAAATTTAGGTAGTAGTTTACTACCTTTAATTTTTCTTTATTTAATTTAAAACGCTCTAAGCGGTCAAATCGGACGATTCGTTTTCGTAATATAGATCTATACATCTTAGTACCTTTGTGCACATGGAAGCGAAAGTAGTAAGTTTAATTTGATACTGGACTATTCTTGCATTAAGCTCCAAATTTCCTCGAAATTTGTGCCGTAGCGATTAAACCGTTTTCGAAATATAACTGTTGAGCATGTGGAAGCTAAAGTCGTAAATACAGTTTCTTTAATTGTTACAAGACTATATGGGAACTAATCCGACCAATCTCTACTAATTCTGATAAACCGTAACAGTGTTTAGCTAATCACTAAAATATTTACAGTTTTTGGTCGTTTTAGCACTGAGTTGAGGCATCACATTAGCAAACTTGCGCACGCTGCAGCAGCGTCGGTTGCGAACTGGCCTGAGCGGATTGACTTAATTTGTGGCCATTCCACGGAATGAATCTCAGCCTTCCCACAATGGTTAAAAATAGGTTGGTTATCGGTTATAGGTTAGCCAACCCCCCATATATCATGTTATTAAATAAAAAAATGTCTCCTTTTTGTTTGCATCCTAATACTATCCTCACCACGTATGCCGATGATACATGTCTATTGTCAGTGAACAATGATCCTTACATTGTATCCCAAACCTTCCAATCCCACATCACCACCCTTGAAGAATGGTGCCAAAATTGGAGGATTAAAATTAATTCCAATAAATCCCACCATTTACCCTTCGTCGTAAACCAATGACCTCTTGCCCTACAGTATCCTTTAATAATACTCCACTTATTACTGTCGAACAGATCCGTTACTTAGGACTACATCTCGACAAACGACTGACATGGAATCCTCATACAGAGAACTGCTCGTCGATTTCGACTATTTCAACATTTACTAGACAAACGGTCTAAATTGCCAATCCATTTCAAAAGACTGATCAACATGACTATTATAAGGCCTATCTAGACATACGGAGTTGAGCTTTGGGGCTCCATTAAACCATCGAATTCCTTCCGAATCCAATCCTTACAGTCCAAAATCCTTCGTAAAATCCTTAATGCTCCTTACTTTGTCACAAATCAAGTCATCCATCCTGGCCTCTATGTTGCCGACTTGGCCAAAACCAGATACCATTCCTTCCATGGAAAACTTCCAAACCACCCAAATCCACTTGTTTCTAACCTGGCTTCTCCTTCATTACTTACTAATCTTCCTAGACGTCTGAAAAGAAGATGGCCTCGGGATCTTCTCCTCTAGAAATATTATTGAACTTCTATCAATAGATAGATTCTCCACATGTTTGTATCTTGTCACTATGTCACTTACAGCAAATTTACCCGTTGTATATATGTTATACAGTTGTAAATAACAATAAATAAATGATTAAAAAAAATTTTTTTGTTTGGATATATACTCTTGTTCGCATAACGAATATATTTAGATTGGAATTGAATACAAGTTTGTATGATATTAGAAGAATGAAAAATAGAGCCTTATGTCCCCCAATACAAATATAAAATTAATAAGTCAACGTTTTAGCACTTCAAACATGAGGAAAGAAATAGATAGGGTTATATATATGAGGAGAAGAGGCTGCACATTTCACGTCAGATATGTAATATAATTCTTATCAGATATGAATATCACTTTAATCCTAGTCAGTTCAACAGGTAATTCGTAATCTTCAAAATTATAACTTTTAACCGATGTAGATGTGTATTATTTGTTTTTTTATTAGACCGTTAACGTAAGATGTTTTATCTTTGGTCCTCAATTACGTTATATATTTGTTGTCTTTCTAAGTTTTCTAGTCCTATTTGAGTGACTTGAGACTTTTAATAACATTATAAAATTAATATTTGTTCTAAAAATTTGGTCGCGTATTTGCTTTCATAAAAAAAAATGTTTAATAAAAATCATCATTTTATTTATTGTTCCTGTCTTATTAAATTATGTAAGGTTGATTGAACAAGATTTATTATTATATATAAGAAGATGGTCAGGGTTGCGGTCAAAAGTGAAACAAAAATAGTTTACAACTATTTATTTTCCGACGTTTCGCCCCACTTTGCAGGGCTTCATCAGGGCTGCTCAAATGAATCGGTTGAACAGAAAGATTTATTATTATTTTCCGTTACATAATTTTAGACACCTATTGATTATTATAAATGATTACATCGATTATCTCATAAAGAGTCAATTTATGGATGGAATATTTGTGATTTCGAGCTGACCTAAATTTAAAATTGAGTTTTCGAGAACATTTAATTGTGCAACTAAATTATTTCCATTAAAAAACGTACAAGCCTATCGAATAAAAATGAAAAAAAAAACTTGTTTTGTTTAATGGTTTTGTTTTGATTAAGTGGTATTTCTTTTTTAATTGGCTCCAATCAAATGATATAGATTTCAAACGTCTTGTAAGTCAATTTTCCTAATAGTCCCGGCATCCGATTAGTCAGCTCTGGTTTCATCTTCTCTAAATGGCAATCTGACGTTTCTCCCTAACCTGACAAATTATTTTGACGCATTAAGAGATAAGGAGAGTAACTATTAGTGGGTGAGATGGACCCTACGGATAAGATTAATTATATTCAATTTACTGACCCTTTAATAGCCGTATCTGTTGCCGTGCAAAAACGGTGTTGCGTGTCTCCGTCGGGAGACTTTCCCTTTTAAATTGGGCGAATCGTCAAGCGGTGACTAGTTTTTTTATGATATCTCCTGGACACTAACATTGATATTTATGTTTATGATCAATTAGGGTTGTCACAGCCTGTGAGGAGAGAAATTCTCAACATGTTATGAGAGTATTGCAAAGTATAGACCAGCCCATCCTCTTTTACATGAATGTATGAATCACTTAATTTTGCCAACCCAATTTGGTTCGGAAAGTTAAAGGACTAAGGGTATTATAATACTGCCTGCAGTTTCCCATTTACATTGTTTCAGTAACATTACATTATGAAAACTTTTTAAACAACCAGATATGCTACAGCAGCTAATAATTGAGGGTTACCATTAGGAACGTCAACAAGTTAAAATTATTGCAACATTAAAGGCATATTCATGAAGAATACAAGTAATATTAAAGAAATATAATTAAAAAACATAAGAAATAAACACAAAACAAATTAATGTAAAATTAAAGTTAAACTTAACATGAAGAAAGGAATACATAGTAAATATTGTGTGTTCTTAAACTAAAAATATTATCTCAAATTAATTAAAATAACATGAAATGAATGATTAAGTGAATTATGTTTGACTATCGAATATTTAACCCAATCAAATCTAAATAATTATGATAAAATTGTTTACATTAAAATATTTGGTGTAAAATTAATGATACTTGGATTAATTGCTTAAGAGACAATCCAGGTAACATTGAGTAAACAACAAGCTCAAAGACACCTTATTTATGAACATTTGACTGTTTTCGATTAGTTTAATAAAAAAAGGATACATCTGGGAATTGTAACTAACTCTAAAATGATGAATTCATGAATTCTTCATCCGAAATCGCAGAAATTAAGACTTTGAGGTTGGTGGACAACAGCTGCCAGTTGGGGAAGAAACCCCTTGAGGCTAAGAAAGAGTAATTTTTTTTAGATCCATTTGAAACACAATAACTATAATATGAGATATATCTATATTAAGAGATTTATGAGAGCCATCGAGCCTTCCCTGAAGTTATAAAATCTTGGAGGGAAATAAATATTATTAAAAATTCGTTGCTAGCTGTTCATTAACAAATATTTTTTTCTATCTTACACCCATAACACATTGACATAAGATATATGGAATAAAGTTCTCTACAAAGAAATAAATAATATTAAAACATTAATATTTTTTTTATAAATGAACGTGTAATTAAACATTATGCACATGAGGAAAATTGAATTCATTAATTTGGTAATAAATACAATAATCACTGACCCTATGATCATAACCTGATTAATGCTTTCCATTTTGTTGGCTGCAACCTCAACAAGATATATTATAGAGGATAGGTAAAGAAATACCTTATGTGTAGGGTTCTAACTCAGAAACAATTATCTAATGGCATAAAATTGGTTAGGTTAGTTTGGGTGACTACCGGAGTTTTATAAGCAATTCGCAAGTCAACTCTTCAGAAATCAGTGGCTTCCATTGTTTATAATTCAGAGGATTGGAGGATAGTTCTGATCAAACTTTCTTCCAAGATATTGTATTTGATAAAGAACCTCTACCGGATACTTACTCTGACACCGTTAAATACCTGTTGCAAAACTAGGGTAAGTGCATCAGTTATTGACAGGTCAATCTTTGTTTTTAAATATAAAGAGTTTTTTGCCAACGATCCTTTTAAAATTGGTACTAGTTGTAAGCTAAGGGTTTAGCTTAGTTAAATAAAAGTTGACCTCTCAATAACTGGTGCACTTAGCCTATTTTTTTCATTGCTGAGTTTTTGAAATTTTACTTCGAATCTTACTCGACTCATTTGCCCCGATTGTTTTCTCGGTTTTTGTAGTAATTTTATAACTCCGATTTCCATCCATCCACAGTCATCTCTTTTCATTTTGCTGACTCTGCTAGAATATGTCCATGTAGTTACTCAAATTAATCATTCCCGACAAGGTGATGTTGTACACTTTTTTTTTTTTATGTTGTACACATCTTTTTTGAACACTACTTAAAATTAATCATAATAAATGAATTCTATTTTTACTATTGTTAAGGAAACATACTTAGTGCAGTTCTATGAAATAGATCATCTACAAGTTTAACAACTTAATTTGTAAAAACTGTTAGTTGACCATGATTGAATTATAAAAACTAATGGATTTTGATTAAATTTATGTGGTATATGCTCTCGAGACTAAAAAAATCTTAGCAATTATATTCCGAGACGACAGCTCGTTCAATGGTTCTGTATACAAGGTTAAATATAATTGTAAGCTTCAATTTAGTATTGCAAGTAATAGAGGAAACTTTTTTTTTTAAGAAAGAATTTAAAAACAAAAAAAAAATTTACTTTTGATATTAATTAAAAAATTTGCCGCGAAATGTCTGATCTTGTTACCTACAAAGGTACTTACGGCATTTAGTTTTTTTTTTAACTCTTCTGGGACTTAAATATTTTTCATTATACTGAACCGAACATCTTGCCGGTGATAAAACTGATAAAGCAGGGACCGTAAATATTTGAACGGAGATAACGGTACCTCTCATCCACTTAATATTCCTTCCCAGTCGTCATTTACATCGCATTAGCGAGAGAATCCTCGTTGTTCGCCCGGGCTGTTCCATAGTTGTCCTCTTCGTTCTTCGGAGAGACAATCGTACATCTTCGCACTGCCGTATCGTGCGATCAGTTGGATTCGAAGAGTAATAACCATTTCCAGAATTAAGTGTTGGATGTGAAATCCGGAGCGTACCCCCACTCCGGAATCAACCGCACGAACCAGTCAGTCTCTCGCGGGATGTGATGGTGGAACACCAGAGGGTTAGGTTCACGCTCAGAGTCGACGATGTGGACTACTTCGGTGAGGAACTACCAACGATGCAAAAATACTAACTGAGTGATTACTAACATATAGTGAATAAAATTTTATATTATACTCAGTATTTACTAACCTAATTAATCATAATATGTTGATGATAACAGGGTGTATCAAAAGGAAGTCAATACTTCAATATTTACTTTTCTCTGAAAATTTAAACACTAATTACCGTAATTGTTTCAAAGCTGTTCAAATATATGCAATGCATATATATATATACACATATAAGCCATGACCATATACCAATTTTTCTTGTTGCCTATATGAATAACATATTTTTTTCTGAATTATAATGAAAACGTTTCCTCCTTCTGTCTTATTATTTCATGGGGCAATTAAGATATATCGTTTCATCCACATTTATTTTCTTTTATTATTCTCGTACATCCAAAACTTTTATTTTGTTTTAAAAAGATCTTCATTCAAATGTACTCGAAATAGATGAATAGTAATATATAATTTATATATTAATAAATAATATAAACGCTCTTTAAAAAAGCGTCCGATATTAGATAAATACAATCATCAATACAACTATCTTAATTGTACTTTTATGCTTCATTGTCTCTTTTGAAATTTTATGCCACCGTTATTAGCATTGCAGAAGAAAAATAAACACAAACCTGATATGAAACAATTTAAAAAAAAGAAGTTAAATGCGGGTTTTACCCTTTACCGGTTTTCCTCATGAGATGAGTCAAATTTAAAACTGTCTATTATTATTGAATAAACCAAGGATTTCAAAAATTTCAGAGCACATCTTCATAGATTTTTAAACTAGAAAATTTCACTAAAACTACAATATATCGAAAAATGCATCAAAATTCTTATGAAAAATATATAACATTGACATGCTGTAACCATTTTGTAACTAAACAAAAACCTGCTCACGTGGGTGTATCAACGAATACAGCGTCCCAGTATACAGGTTCACCCTCCCTACCTTCTACGTTTTTTGGAAATTTTATTAGATTTTTCGTCACATCACTAATGTGAAGTTTATTGAAAGTGTTGTTGATTTATAACTCTCCATATTGATTTGAGGTTGATCTTATAAACTTATTTTCCAGTTTTTCTCCAGCACACCTAACATTGGAATTTACAATGGAGCATGATGATTTCTTTTACGGATTCTGATTTTACATGATACTTTAAGGCGAACTCATATTAACTATTTTTTTTTTAATTCGACCTCAGTTTTG
Organism: Halyomorpha halys; assembly: GCF_000696795.3. Lineage (NCBI taxonomy): Eukaryota > Metazoa > Arthropoda > Insecta > Hemiptera > Pentatomidae > Halyomorpha > Halyomorpha halys. Next base: position 499,248 of record NW_027107900.1, on the reverse strand, counting down.
CCTCTGACTTCATATAGTGCTATTGTCATTTGGAACCGAGGTGTGTTAAGTGTAAAGGTAATTTGTCATTTCTCAAAATGCCCATTAAAATTTACGGATCAGTCATTTTGTGTAAATTGTGAACTAGCTCATGTGGCTAATCATAAGATATGTAAATATTATCAAATCCTTAAAAATAAAATAAACTCACATTCAGAACCAAATATTCGTATATCTTAGATTGATTCAAAGAGGCCAGCCACGAAAATCACTTGAAAAATCTCATATGCTAATATTAGATCAATATCAAAACAACCGGAACCAAAAACTCAGTCCACAGTTAATCAAGATAACGAAATAAATGTTGTTTTTTTTTTTATTATTTATTTATTGTAATTTACAACTGTACAAATAATACAATAAATAAATGTATATACACTTGAAAATCTTGGGAAGGAACCACCCATTGGTGGTACTTCAAACATTAATTTAAACTAGAAGGTCTCGTGGCCATCTTCTTTTCAGACGCCTCGGAGGATTATCAGGGATTGTTAAGGATGAAAGATTAAGAATTAATGGGTTAGGATGGTTAAGGAGTTTGTAATAAGAAGACGCATATCTTGTTTGGGTCAAATCTGCAACGAATGGGATGTTAAGGTCTTTATGAATGAGTTTATTTGTGACGTAATAAGGAGCATCAAGGATTTTACGTAGGATTTTGGATTGTAACGATTGGATGCGGGAAGAATTTGATGGTTTTATGGAGCCTCAGAGCTCAATTCCATATGTCCAAATTGGTCTGATTATTGTAGTGTATACTAATTTTTTGTAGTGAATGGGAAGTTTAGAGCGTTTGTCAAGTAAGTGTTGTAGCAATCGGAATCTACGAGCAGTTTCTTGTCGTTTCAGTCTTGTGTGTGGATTCCAAGTAAGTCTCTTGTCAAGATGGAGTCCTAAGTGTCGAATCTGTTCAACAGGCGTTGAAATAAATGGTGAAAATTTATTGTCTTCAATAACTAAAATTATAATCGAAGGTGACATACATTGTAAAAACATTTACTGGGGATGCCGCAAATCAAATTCTAGTGGAAACACTTTACTTGATATTTGCGCAAGGCACAATATCCAAATACACGCATCTACGTTTTACAGACCATGCTGTAAATCTGATATTCTAGATACCATATTAACAAAAACTTTTAGTTTCCCCTCTCTTCTCAAGTGATCACAGCTTTAAATTGGGGCCATATCCCAGTATTAATTATTTTTCAACTGAGATAAATAATGAAACGGTGAGAAAATCATTAGTGGAGTGATCGACTGGGAAACGTAGAAAATTCTTGTCGATGAAAAATTACTGAAAAAACAATTTCCTACCGCCCAAGAAATAGATAAAAGTATAACTACGTTAAATGAGTCTCATACAGTTTACATGAGGCAACTATACGACCTTACCTTTTAAGAAGAAAAAAGTTTCTGGCAGCTGCCCAAAATTAATACTGCTAAAAATTAAAGAGAAAAATCACGCAAGGAGGCAGTGGATGCGCACTGGAAACCCAGTTAACAAAAAGAAATGGAACCACCTCAAATATGAAACTAAAAAGGATCTGGATGAATAAACGTATTCTAAGTATCAGGGATATGTGGAAAATTTAGACTCAAAGGACTATTCATTATGAAAGACTACGCAACGTCTATTGGATAAACGTGAGAAAATTTCAAGTCTTGTAGACAATGACGAATTCATCACTAGCGACGCCGAAAAAGCTGAAGTACTCGCTAATTTCTTTGAGAAAACATTCTCCAACACATCCAAGTCCAAATTTAGTCAATGAAGAAATTTACGAGCACCTAAATCTCCTTCTCGAAACAGTTCAGCTCCCACCTAAATTCACGACCCCAAAAGAAATCCAGGACTTATTTAAAAGCTCAAGATTAAGAAAAGTCCTGGCCATGATTTGATTTCAGTAATGGCAATCAAAATTTTACCCCGGAAAGCCGTCGTTTTCATCACGTCAATTTTTAATAGTTGCCTGTGTACTGGATATTATCGCGATACATGGAAGAAATCCGAACTCATAGTAATTCACACGGCTGGTAAGAAGGCTATACAAATCACCAGCTATAGACCTATAAGTATATTACCCATTTTTTGAAAAATAATATATTAAAAATAAAAACATCTTAATTATTTTTTTTCAGAGCAGCAAAATTGTCAATGATTTTCAATACAGTCGTTCCACTTCTCACCAGCTGGCAAGATTAGCGGAATTTATTATTAACGGTTTCGAAAAGAAGAGAGGGTGTGTCTAGCGTTCTTGGATTTCCAACAAGCGTTCGATAAGCTCTGGCGTTGAAGTCTCTTGTATCGATTAAAGAAAGAAGACACTCCGAAATACCTATACTATATTCTAAGCACATTCCTCAACGGTAGAACATTCTCTGTTAGAATAAATAACAAAATTCTACCCTTTGACAAATCCATGCCGGTACTCTACATGGTTCAGTACTTTCTCCCATTCTGTTCAACATCTACCTTCACGACATAATCCAGGTCGCACACACCTCCATAGCTATGTTCGCTGACTATACAGCTGCGTTATCCCAACATGATGACATAATAATCGCTAGAAACACTTTGCGAAGTCAGCTTAATGAACTACAACAATATTTCTCTAAATGGATGGTTAGGCTGAACATTGAAAAATGTAATTCAAAAGTTTCAATTCTAAGAAGTAAATTCAAAACCCACCGGAACTAACCCTAAAAAATTATGAAATGGAATCCTGCCAGTGAAACATTAGATACCTGGGAATTCACCTAGATCACCGCCTTACCTGGAACCACCATATCAATATCAAACTAACATAAACCTACGGAAGGTTAGCAATGCTATATCCTATCCTAAATAGAAAATACAAATTAAAATTAGAAACAACTGTACTTAAATCAATTCTCATGCCGCTGCTTATGTACGGTTGTGAGGTATGGGAACGGCATCCTTTACAAAAAGGAAACAATTACAATCTTTACAAAAAAAAGTCCTACGAATCGCAAAGGATCTTTTTTTTTTTTTCCCCTAGCCCCTATAGAAAATTATATTTTTCGTATACCTTAGCGAGATGTGGCAGGAGACTTATAGGCCTGTAGTGGTCGGCATCGAACCCTGTCTTCTTCGGCTTGAGGAGTGGAAACAGGATGGCATGTTTCCATTTCTCGAGGAAGTATCTCAGCCTCAAGCACGAATTGTACAGGTTGGTGAGCTGAGCGATTTCCTTCCGCGGTAATTGTTTTAGCAGGACGTCTGTAATCCATCTTCCATCACAGGATCTTTGATCCACCTCCTTCCCAGGCCAAGTCATAGCACTGGTGGCGTACGTACACTTGAGATAGAGAAGTTCCTTGCAATGGATGCTACTTGGTTCATAAGAAATAGCCAATTGCATCGGAGATTACAAATGGAGTCAATAGAACAACATCACAAAACAGTTCATGAAATTCCACTCCCAGTTGCCGACAGTTAAAGGAGCAGTGACCATAACTTGGGAAACCCAACCTCGCCGGAAGGCTGAAGCCCAGGACATTCTGTTATAAATTCTATATTTATTAATTATATTATTCCAATACTTCTATTTTACATATGATTATTATTTATCATTTATTTATTTATTTTTCTCTTTTTTTTTTTTAAATTAACTTGTTTATTTTACAATTAGAGGGCAATTGTTTGTTTTGTTAGGTTTATATATATCGTTATTTTTTGTTATTAATTTTACTTTTCTTCTTTATTAAGAAGCATTATTTTGATGTCTTTTTTTTTTTTAATTGGGGGTGACGGTGGCAGTGTGGTATCGCGCTTGTATACCAACCCAATGGTTGCGAGTTCGAGGCCGGCTATACCCGGGTATTTTTTCAAGCAAATAATTTCACAAAATTCACTCGTAGCCCTCCCCCCGGGCATTTGTGAGGCCCGTTAGCCAATGGTTGGCGCTCACAAAAATAGGCAAGGGAATGACGAACCCACCCTACGAAGACCTCGTCAAGAGACACGCAATGTATTTCCTTAGTAACATATAGTAACATTGTATATAGTTAGGGGGGCGTCCTTTGTACGAAACTATACCCCCCATTATCAATTGTTAAAAAAAAACTAAAATGTAACGCTTATGTCAACTATGTAAGGCCCTAATAATAAATAAATAT
>NW_027107900.1:487019-494516 GCF_000696795.3 Halyomorpha halys | reverse complement strand
TTAATTTATAATTTTTTTTTTAAAACAATGTATTCATATTGAATCTAATAATATTCTTTTTTTTTTAAATGTGCTAGCTACTTATATTTGTTTATATCTGATCTCGAAAATTTAGCGTGAGGTGAAATATTATCCACAGATCCGTTAATTGATCATTTTTGGGGTAGTGGTTCCTGGTTTGACTGCACACGTTTGTGGAATTAATATTCAAATAAACCTTAAATTATGTTGCGAAGGGGTGAAACAATATTTCAATCTATATCTATCGGTTTGACTCCGTGAGGGATCATGATGAATGTGACTGTAGATCATTTTGACAGAAGATTTAAGACTTACTTTTAAGCTCTTTTGAGGCTCTGTGATAATAAAATTGATAATAAAGGCATCAGGGAAAGTAAAGGAGTGGATTCAACTTGAATTTTTTTGTTCTAAAAACAGTGGTCTAAATAAATGGTTATGTCAACTTTTAGTTTTGATTTAGATTTGTGTTTCAGAAAATGACCCTTAAACAGACTATTATAAACATAGATAACTCTTGAATTTATCAATTAAACTTAACCGTAGTAAGTTATTAATTACTGAAGTCATTTTGCAACATTGATGACTCTGATAACTCAATCTACAATTTAACTAATTAAATCACCAAAAACAAGTCAGAGGTTAATTCTGTGAAGCCATATTTATAACCAGGCTTTAATAAACAACAGTTTAATTAACTTGGCAGAATTATTCACCCTGTGCAGATTCTGATACTCCCACGGTTAAAACAGGTAGAGTTTAGGGCTTCTAGCAGTATTAATTATTAATCTTAGATGAATTCGAAATTCAGATCATTTTCCTTCACTTTGATATATTTTTTATTACTATTCTACTGGTAATGAAATATTCTTTTATTATTATAATTTGGCAGTATTTCTCTGAACAAATTTTCTCCTTGCTCCTGCATGTATCTTCCTTGGCTTTGTGTGTTTTATTGCTTCTACATAGCTTTATAAACATGACTAAATTCAACCTAGAAATTGGTTATTCGGTTTCAAAAACCTTAATATGGGAGCTAGAGGAAGATCTTGTAGTTATATAATTGTGGCTTACTGTGTTTTTTTTTTTTTTTAAATCTTTCATTTTCATTTTCATTTACATATTTTCAACACGTTACTAGTAGTTTTTACGTACTCAATAATCATGTCATAATGTGACAGAGCAGTGTAAATATTTTCCTGGACTTCCATGACGATTCAATAATGTCATTATTAATAAAGGTTTTTTCTCAGCTCTGATGGAAATCAAATCCCACCATATATATTACACCTCAGCTTATTTTGTAGATGCTTTGACAGAAATAAAAGGTATACAAAATAATTCTCATTATTCTTTAATTGCTACATTCTTCTTTTTTATATTGTCTATTGGGCTTATTACTATACCTTTTGCATCAATAACTTGAAAAAGCACTCAATCGAAATTTTTTCCAAGTACTTGTTTTTTATTTCAGGTCATTTATCAAGGTCAGATTCGCCTCAGAATGGCCTTAAAATAGATATTAATTTGAGTATAGAACTATGCTTGTAGTGATTATTTTAAAATCACTCTCATTTATAATTTCCTTATCTACTTACTTAATTTACTTCAAACAAAAAATAAGGTTTTATGGTTGTCATCCCCGATTTTTGAGAATTTATCGGTCTTCATGTCGAATAAAAAGTATTCGTAATGATATGGTAACATATTGTATTTATATTTTGGTAGACTTTTGATAAAGAAAATCTTAAAATTTCGCTGGTCTGCTCCCGTATTTCCATTTGAAAATTCGTCCGTCCATAAATGAAATTAATATGAGAAATTATTTAAAAATTACAGTATTAAAATTCAACAAGAAATATTCTAATAACAAAATACACTAAATCATAAAATAAATTTTGTGGATTCGCCTACATGTATTGAACATAGGTTCATCTCCTAGAATTTTGTAAATTATTTTTAATTTTGGGATTCTGTTTTGCAGAGAGACACATTTCCAGACCAATATCATCAGTAGAAATTAATATTTTTTTTACTCAGTTATGAGCATAAAAAAAAAAGAATATGTACACTTCGATTCGGACAGAAAAATGCAAGCTTTGCACACACTCTACAATTAACTATTTCAAAATACTAAATATTATGTTTTATGAAATATGTCGGGTATTGCGTTTTCGCTTCTTGAAGAAATAATTTCCTTTCAAAGGAAACTAGTTCTTTACGATAATAAGAAAGAAAGAAAATCTTTATTGCATTTTACAAGTTTATCACACCAATGTTAAAATTGAAAAAGAATATTATTACAACGCAATTTTCAGAATGAACGAGTCTTTTCTAATGAGATTTCAAGTCATTCTTTAAATTAAAAAAGCTCCGGCATTTATTTATTCTAGATCCACTCGAAGAACAATGCAAATGAATTAAGATTTCATCCGTTCGTAATTGGAAAAGAAGCTTTTGAAGGAAAACGCATGACTTGGCTAATAAGGATGACAGAAATGATAATTTCAATGCCTTGCTATTTTAATTTAAAATCTACAAAGAGAAAAAATATACTTGCAATAAAAGAAGATGCTAACAGGTATTAAAATTTTACAAAAGAAAGACAAACTTTCCTACACTTTGTATTCAGGCAGACAGTTGAAAATTGTGAATAATTGATTTAAAACATGAAAATTATAAAATTTATTTGAGAAAACAAATAATCAATAAAACCTTCCAAGGAAAAACAACCTGACTATTCCCATTAACCTTTTAAACGCCATCACCTGATCCCCGGCAATTTTTTTTCTGTTATTAGGATCTTTATTTGGTTCTGTTTAGATAGTTCTTAAATAAAAATTCAAATAATCTCCGTAATAATAATAACTTGTTCTGGTAGTAACAATAGCAGGTCCAACTTTTTAAAAAAAAAAATATTCTTTTCTAACATTTTTAATTAGAATTTTTAAACTCACGTGGATGCATCGAAATTAAGGTCTCGTTGACAATAGTTGGATTACTTATCCACGCGCAACAGTTTTGGTTCAACTTTTAATTCCGATACACCTTATTCAGCCATTGCACACCGAAGTCTTAGCGTCTGTGTTAGTGTTAGACGAAAACTTCAGAAAAAATGGAATCGATAAACTTTATTCTGAAGCTAATAATATATATTATTAAGTCGCATACACTCTATTTGAACAATTATTTACCTAAAAATTCTGGAATGTAGCCAAACATAGGAATTCATCATGAAAATAGTTCCTAAATACCGAATATAACAAAATCTGTGGTCTTAATGAAAATAGGCGTTGTTGAAACAATTTACTAACACAACAAGTCGATATCTACCGACGAGGTTGACCGCTGATGTAAACACTCTGACCATGGAATATATATTTAGCCTTACTAAATTTATATATTATAGCGTTTACATTTTAACACGCCACCTCGGTTTGCTCCCCCCCCCCACAGTGGAAGGGAGATAGTGATGTATTATAGTGCACCTATGGTTATTTAATAAATTGTATCAAAATTGATATTTACAAATATAATTAACTATAGAAGTAACTCTTTCTGCGGCACCTTTAATGATGAAATTGGTTCTTTAGCTTCATATGCTTCCGCACTGTCCTTGACTAGCTGTGAGAAGAGTAACAAGCTTGTAAGTGGGTTGCTAATAACACTAAACAACGCTTACATAGATATTTTTTTTTCTGAAAAATTGCTGAAGCCATTTAAATGAAATTTTATTTTTAGTATATTATAACTACTGTATAAACAGTTTTTCTTTAATAAAGACGGTTAGACGTTTTAAACGCGGTTAGATTTATTTAAATTTTAATTAGGTTTATATTTTATGTGTGGACTACAAGCTACAACATTATATAAAAATCCCTTCATTAATTAACTTTACAACAATGCATAAGAAAAAAAGTCAGGTTAAGTGGGTGGAAGATGAAGACGGCAAAAGATGAAAAACATGAATTTTCTACAACCTGATTTTACAGAGCAATATCATAACAAAATCTGATCCAATGTCCACATTACGCAACTTTCACTATTTTGGGTTGAAATTAATCTTTTCTCGGTTCAGAAAAAATATTTATTATAATAATATTCACTGTGACTATACTTCTCCGTACCAATTTTCAAAATAAGCCTTACATTTGATAAATTGACTAACCTCAATTTCACCAATTTTCACTAATGTACTACTGATAATATTTCATATTCCAAAATTTTAACATTTTTGTTTTAAAGAAGTATAAAAATATAACATTTTACTAAAACTAATAATGCACTATTAACTATTTATTATATGTTAAATTTTTAAGAAGTCAATTTTGAAAATAATAAAAATGATTTTATGGTGTCAATCATCTTGTCAACTGAAAGGCTTATATATTGGTTAAGTAAAATTAAAAACTAATTATTTGATAACTACAGTGACATAAAAATAAATAAATGTATTAGACTGGAGAATCGGAAAAAAGCACAAATGTCTATACTAACATAATAATATAAGCTAACATACATTTTATTTATACATTTTTCATCATTTTCTATTACCTTTTACGACTTTTAATGTGAAATATGATTTTTTTTTCTAATATCTTTGGCTTTTTAACTTTTTTTTAATATATAGTCAGTCTACATTAGTACTTTTAATTCCGGAAAATTTGCTTTCCAACTGGAAAATTATGTTTCCTCTTATCTCCGTAAATTAGTTATTAAACCCTTTCAGTTTTTATTTTATCCATCTTTCATTAATAGTAAAGAAAGAAAAAATTGAAAAGGTTAATTATTTCAAATAATCAGAATTAAAGGAATTAGAGGAAGCAAGCTCAAACATTCAGAAATTTATTTAGAAACATTAAAGATGCAAAGTATTATTTTGTTGAGTTATTACTTAGGAGTAACAAATAACAAATTAATTCACACAATCTTAACTCCTGAATTCTCTTTTTATTTTAGAGTTAAAATTTGATTTTTTTTTTTTTAATCGATGGACAGTATCAATTGATTAAACTTATTGGCTGTATTTTTGAATTTGTAGATATACAATAATATAATAAAATTATAATATTATTATAATATGCAAAATATTAATTGGCCCTAATTAGTTTGACTAAGCAAAATTGATTCAGTAATTGTCCTGGATTTAATATAATATAAATATGTTACTGCTTTTGACCCTAACACAATTTTCCAGTCCTGGTGAAGTACAAAATGCACCTTCTAAATATTGGTAGATTCGCTCTTATTAAATAAAACCAACAATATACTCTCAAATAATTCTCTGACCTCAAGTACCTATAATCCGTTTAGTAATTTAGCTACAAAACCAACGTCGATGACGTTGAAACTCTCTTTGTCCCTCAGCGCCCTAATAAACATAAATAGTTTTGAATTTCCATGATTGTCGAGCTAGCATAATTGAAACTGGCCGTTGAGAGAGATTTCCCAATTAGTAGTTTCTGGAACTATTGTTGAACAGATTTCACATAATTAATTATGAAATAAGTGATTCAGAGGTTTATTACGGATTATAGAATAATTTTCAAATACAGTAAATTTTAAAACCCTATTATAAATAACAACTACATAGCAATTTTTCCATATACATATCTGTAATATTTTTATTTAACAAGGTTCTTCTGAATTATCATTATTCGGTAAGATAAAACTTGATGTTGATTGAAGATGCTATTAAGTACAGAAGGTAAGATTCGAACTATAGTTTCACGCCGTTTTTTTTCAATTTCAGGCGCTTTTTAAATATTGCTTGATTTAACTATCTTAAAGTTTCCTCTTTCCGTTTTAAGCTAATATTTCAAAAGTGATATAGGACCGTCACTCCTCGAGGGTCTTAGCGGGGAGGGTGCGGCGGGGAAGGATTGCCTTTTTTATGTACAAAAACATAAAGTGTCTATTTAGATTAAATTTAAAAATGCACAATGAATTATCAAACGCGATTAAATTATATTCTATACTTCTAAAATTACAACAAGGTAATTATTACCCAATTTTCAAAATGTTTGTAAACATATTACTGTGCAATTATCAGGCGTATACCAATGATTAGAAAACCACTATTGAAAAGTAATATGTTATTACTCCAGTAGTGGATCTACAAACCACTTCCATTTGACACTAATATTTAGGATCTTCCATATACTATAAAATATTGAAAATACTAGAAATGCCATATGAAATTTTCGTTATGAATACCTGCTGTGTTTCCAATACATTATCATAGACAGTAATATGAATAAACAAAACACCTACAATTAACGAAGTGTGAAATAAATGTACTGATTAATAACAAAAAAAATCAATACTTATTGATAAAGATATGTACAATAAAATTATCCTTTTAACAATAATGAAATTTACATATAATAACATAAATACCTAACATTGCTGGAAATGATATTAAAACATTGTAGGCTCTTCCAAGCTTATTGTTTAGTACACATGAACTTATCTAACAGAGGCTTATACCTTATTGACCAAGAAACTTTTTCAAACTATAATTTTTTCGTTTTGTTTTATTATAATACGTATTTTAGGGTTTCTCGAGGAGTGAGTAACAAATTATCAACTTTTTCCTGCGAGGGAAACAACAATCAAACAAAATATAACAACAACAAAACCATGTAGGGTGAGAGCAGAAGTTGTTGACAGGCCAACCTTTGTTTTTAAATATTAAGAGTTTGTTACCGCCAACTGTTTCAAAATTGGCCTCAGTTGTAAGCTAAACCTTCCATTATCTAACCAATAACTACCCTCCAAAATGAAGTTGCCAGTGACCGAGAAAAAACGAGAGAGGAGACACTAATTGCATCAGACTTCCATGTGGTTTAGCTTAAATAAGGGTGTTTTGTGGATTACACCCTTATTTTAATAGATTTGTTTTCATATTTTCTTAGATTGTGATATCTTCTGTTAAACTATTTAAATGAGAATTAAATCTAGCTGAAAGAAATAAAATAAAAATCGATAAAATATGTAAAATTTATTAGATTAAGTAGCAATTCCGGTGAATCGATTTTATCGAAAAACTTGAGTTATCATCCTAGAAAGAGATGAACCTTATTTAAGATTCATCTATTTCTGGTATTTGAAAGTGGACTTTCATTTTTCTATAACCTTTTCTGTCTACATCCTGAGCTATTGTTTTTTCATAAACCTATGAAATTATTATTGTTATTATTATTATAATTATTTACTCAGACTTACTACAATATTTAATTTAAAGCATAGGAACTTATTTTGAAAGGTAGGATTTATAAAGATGTACTAGACAGATTTTTAAAAATATAGAAGTCATTAGAAATCTGGTTAGATATATAGGTATAAGTTGAGTGTTATCAGATTCGAAAACTCAAAAAAAAGGAATAAGGGACAAGTAATGACACTCTCGGTTGCAACTGAAACACTGCTTTATTCATTTCAGCGTTCCTCTCTCTCTCTCTCTCTCTCTCTCTCTCT
>NW_027107900.1:478785-485520 GCF_000696795.3 Halyomorpha halys | reverse complement strand
AGTACATCTCTTTATATACATTCCATCAGCTGATCTCCTGTCTGCTGACATCGAAGTAACAGCTGACTCAAACCGTAATATAAATATTACCGATATTGCCGACGGAATGGAATGCTTTTTATTCCATTGCCGACGAAATGGTAAATAGTTTCTCTGAAATGAAGACTCGCCATTCTTAGTACAGTAGCTATTTGAGTTATTGAGTCAACAGTCAGAACACAATAATTATGTAGCTTCATTTACAAGGCTAAGGATTGTACTACGTCGGAATCCAAATAGATTCAGTTGAAGCATAAGTCAAAACTTGATTTCAGAACTGACAAACTAACTTCCGTGTACAGTTGGGATAGAGTTGACAAGGGACGCGGTGGGATTCCTTGTGATTAACAATATTCATCTCTATTTTCACTTATTTTACTACTGATGGCAGAGTAATTATGAAAATGGGTTGATTCTTGTTTTGTTTAGATACGTTACTTAATTTACCATTTATATGGTAATTTTTTAATTAAGGCTGAAGATTTCTTATTATAGTTTTAGATTAATTGTAGTAAAATTAATATTAAAATATTAAACTCAATTAGAACAAAATGCATCGGCCATTTCATTAAAGGATGTTTCTTCAATAACGATTCACGTCCAGATCCTAATTTTCAACACATAATACATTTTCTAAAACAAAATTAATTAAGCTGAATTAGCTAGTACATTCGAGTTCGTTGTATAGATTGCATTGATGATTTGTACAGAGCCACTAAACACAGTAAGTGTTGTTCAGTTGAGGATGTTTGTATATAGGAATTGGTCTTTAGAAGAGCAAAATTATTTTGATATCTTTAAGATTTTTTTTCTTTTAAAAAAATCCATTAATTTTATTTTATTTTTCTTCTTAAAATTCATCAATAGTTTTATTTTTGTCTACCATTCTAGGTTTTTATGTACTACTTCTTATGGTATCGAGTACCTTCTTCACTACCTTCTCTTCTAGAGGTACCATCCATTAAAACATTATAATTGTTCAAAGGGTTTAATTTGTTTCAAATTTTTCGTAACTTGGTACTAAAGATTATTATTCTCTCCAATGCTGCCTAGTATTGTGATGCTCATCGATCCTATTTTTGTTCTCAACTTATCTGAACCGTAGAATCTACAAATATTTGTAGGATTCTGAGCTGTTGCTCGGAATAGGTGCATACTGGCCAGAGCTTTCTTTCTAATAAGTAGCTGTATGCAACTTAAAGGGGAAAATTCGTAAAATTATTTGCTTAATTTCTTATTTACTAGTCCCTGAGATCATTTTATATGACTTTGTCTTTTTCCTGATTCCGTTTCAAAACCGGAGTAAATTTTGTTCCACTTAAGTTTAGTCGGATTTTTTTTTTTACCTATAAATAGTTTGATATCTGAGAGAGAAAATATTGGGATAGTGGAAAGAGAAAAAAACTTCTTAAGCAGCATTATTAAGACAAAATTACCCCCAGTGACCTGAAATCCACATGAAACTCATAGGTCCGGATTCCTAAATCGACTATCTTAAGGTAAATAGTTTTATTAATTTATCAATTATATTAGAGGCCCTTGCGATTTAAAGTGAGATTCTAAATAGTGCCAGAATCGATTAAATATTTTCCGCGGTTATTAAGTAACGATAATGTTAGAGCGTGTAGCTCCGTAAAATGTAACATAAAAATATTTCTCTATAACTAACGAGTGATTTATGAATCAGTTATTACCGAATAACTATTTTCACTGTAGCATACAATCCTACAGTACATATCTATTTATTGTTTTATTATTGGTTTTAATAAGTTTTCAATGACTTAGCTACTAATGCATTTCAATTAGCGACAGTTTAATAGCAGTGGTTAATATCATTTTTTTAATTAACGCATATTTGTTAAATTATATATTATGACATTATCCATGCTTTACATATAAGAACATTACACTAAAGAGAAAAAAATAGTAATCCATGCTTATATCTATGAATTTTTATTTTACTACGTGATGTTCATCTGAGGTTGAAATTACGTGAATCCCAGTAACGCCGAGAAGGTCAAGGACAAGAAGCCTCAAATTACAAACGGATAGACCTTGAGGAAGCTAACAAGAAGTTTATCTAAATTTATAATATTGAGAAGAATCGAACCTGAAACCAGAATATATAATAACATTCTGCAAAAATTAAGGTTACTTTCACAATTATTATTTTAATTATTAATAAATCGAAAATCAGATATTCATTTAAAACACTAACTTTAACAATGACAGAGTTTAAAATTACATATTTACAATGTATTAACTTAAATAAGTGCCTTATTATTATTTTCGATCGCATTTGGTAATATTGAAATAAAAATCATTCTTATTGTGTTATAATCAGATAATTTATACCATCATCAATATTTATGTATTAATTGTTTATTTATTTTGTATAGTCACATTTTTATTATATACAGGAATGAATCTAGTCGAAGATATTTAGTTTTATTTTACTTGTCTTTATTTTATATTTTTTATCTATATATTTCACTGTTATTTAATTTATCTATATTAATCAATTTTACGAGTAATTGTTTTTCTTACTTGTATTTTTATTATTATTTAAGTTTTTATTTATTTTGTTATCTATTCAGAAAGTATTTGAGATTTTAATGGATATTTAGAACCCTAATATCGGCAACTAATATTATTTTCTAAAAAAAAAAAAATGACATATAGTGCCAACCAATGGCGTTGACAGGATTTCGCTAAGGGGGAAGCAGCCATTACACATACACACACACATACATACATATATAGATTGTCCATTCGGAAACATTAGATAAAAGAAAGATATGTAATTCTGTATTCCCTGAAAATCCCCTTTATTATAATACAACTTCATACAATTCAATCATCACTTCTTCAATTTTTATTAGTTATAATCACAATAAATTATTGAAAATCAAGCATAATCTTAATTATTGTACATAAATACATACAATACACACGATAAATACAAAAATATAAAAGATAATGAAGAGGTTTGCTATGAGAGCATCATCCTTCTGGGACTGCTGACAAAAATATTAACTACCTCTTTTACAATAGTTGCCTTCTTTGATTTATTTTCAACAAACATTCTGGGATTATAAAAATGGCAAACTGTAAGTTATAATAGGAAGAATGGAATCAAAAAAAGGTTCTTTTACATACGTTCCCCCCCCCATTATTTTTAGAAATGAGTACCTTTTTCCTTTTACCGAAGAATTGACTTCATATATTCATCTTGTCTCTTCAAAGGTGTTATTTTGATCTTGTGATTCATGAAGATGTCAACTCTATCATCAAGATGTCAACAATAATGTTATCTTACTTTTCTAGCACACTTCCAGAAAGAAATCATCTATCAGATAAGTTTAAAGTGTTCTTAACGATAGACCTCTGGCAGCATAATATCCGTATATTTTATTATTTTTTCGTAACCTCCTTTATTTTTATATTTGGTTAATACTTACACACATACAATTACATGATATATGTGTATCAGTGAGATATTGTCTTTTATAGCCTTGTGGCATTATAAGGTTAGTTATTTAGTTTGATAGTTACGTTTGGTCCGATTTTTATTTTTGCAGGGTCCGATTAAGGTAGTTAATAACATGTAGCTAACGCCAGTGGATTATTGGAACGGGGAGGGACGTCTCGCTGGTTAGTATATTTTTCTAATTTTAGATATTTTAAAAAGTAACGGTTTAATTATACATAAAACGGCAATATAGAATTTCGGATTCACTAAAAATACGATTCGGTCTAAGATTGTACTAAAATTCTAATGGATATTAAAAAAATAGATTTGAAAAAATCTATGTTTGACTTTTGATATGTGATGAAAATTCCAAAGGATCCTTTTTATTTCCTCTAACCACAAGACTACTTTGGAAACGGGTAATATCAAATTAGATTTCAGCCAATACTAAGATGAAATCTCAGCAGCTCTGGTGCCTCAAGAAGAATTTCTCTTAAATATTCTTTTTTTGAATACTAATAACCTTCATGTCGGCCTTTGTCCATTCATGGTGAATGGATTCTGTCTAAGAATAATACTATATTATTATTATCTTAGTATACTAACAGTATACTGTATTCTTTAAGATCTTCCAGTTTTGTGCATGTCATATCCAAGTTCACTTTATCCTCAATGATCATGTCAGACCCGCAGAAATAGGTTTGCAGTGTTTCATCTAATTTGTATAGAAAAAACAAAAATATATTTTAAAAAATAGCATAGAAACTACTACACCCAAATACACAATCTATTAGCCGTATTACAATGTGAAAATGTTAACCTAAAGCGAAATTGGAGTGTAACTTTACTGTAGCATTTTAACCAATTTAGTATATTTTTTAGGAATGGTTGAGATTGAAATCCTGAAGTTTCGTATGGATCCAGTTTGACTTAAAGTAGCATACTTGATTAAATTGTATAATACCAGCATTTATGATACGAATCAATCGACATCCCTACTTCTAACGTAAGTATAAGTACACGTACATTTTCGGATGGATGTAATTTAAAAAACACCGATTGCTCCGTACTATGAACGGTATCATTTCATTAGTCATTATTAAAATTTATTTTTAGAATGGAATATTACAATCTGGAATCCTATTAGAATTGAAAATTAAAAACATAATTTGAAGTGCAGTGATTTAAATATGATCAAACTCAATAGTTTATCAACACTCTAAGTGGAATATTTCATATGCTCAAAATTATAAAATGACTATAACAGCAGGTTTACCACAAACTGCAGCCAAATGGGCAATTAAATTATGTTACAGCTTTGTAGCTTATGCTCTTAAGGTCATAAAATACTCTGCTAGGTTTACAGTATTGTAGTGAAACTAAAAGATAAAAGCCATTCTTCAGGTTTTATGGTAATAGCGGCGTAAACAGGGATCAGGGTAAAAATTTCAAAGAGGAAGAAATTATTAAGATGAGTTAAGCAGAAATATTTAAATATGTTATCATTCTTCGGGATGTTTTATAGGGCATTTTTTCAACAAACGCGCGCGTATATTCTTGTTGTTGTTGTTGGCTGGGGCTTTAGGGCGTAAAACCCTGAGGTCATCAACACCCATAACGTATATTCTTGCTAATGCATACGTTGGTGAACATATTTATTAATGTTTATGAATATATTAATCATAAAAAATACTAATTATGCAGTTAATTCTTAGCTGATACAAACAGTTTTTTTTTCTGTGGTAGTATGATAGTAATGATTTTAAATAAATGCTTTATGTATAATAATGGTTAGTGAAAAATTAGATTAATATTAATTTTTAATTTTAAAATTTAATATGAACTTTGAAAATTAAATATTTTTTTGTTTATTGTCTCTAATAACGAACCTTTGTTATAAAAAAAATTACTAAGAAAAATTAACACCAGGACCAGGTATCAAGAAACGTTTAATCCAAAAATTAAAATAAAAAGTAATTCGGCCAGTGTACGCTAAAGGCCGCACAGTTGAACGAGTCTTAGGAATAATTGAACATTAGCTGAAAACTCCGCTTATATTCATCCAAAACCAGTGCCTCTGGTATTATGTAGAAGCTATTATAATTCAAAATTATAATAGTTAATTGAGAAATTTACGAAAAATGTGTTACGGTTATCTAATCTGTATTGATTTTGTAAAGTTATTATATTTATGTGGTCAAAAAGTGCAGGCCAAACAGTGGCCTCTTACACTAAGGGATGAACAGCGTCTTAAGGTTTTCAAAAATAAAGTATTACGCAAAATATTCGGACCGAAAAAGGATGTATGGTATTAACGGGAGAATTTAGAATATTGCACAACGCTGAATTAAGGGACCTACACCCGGTAAATATAATTAATTCAAGTTAAAGCATTGCGGCGTATAAGATTGGCATGTAAGGTTGTAGGGCTTAGTTACGAGCGGATCCTAAAATGTATGGACCGAAACGTAGATGGGAGGATTGCGTTAAAAATGATTTAGTGGAATTGGGTTTGGAGGGACATCACTGAAAGTATGTATGCGGAGAGCGTTTGGTGGTATCGGCATTGAACCTTCGGGTTCGTTAGGCCTTTATTATTATTATTATATTTATGTACATCAATAGGGAATATTTCCTAATCCGTAACATTTTGGTTATATTTGATTTAAATGCAAAATTACAAGAGAGAGAGAAAAAAGCTTTATTCATTCATGCTGCCCAAATAACATCGGGTTGCTACATTACACAATATACTAATAAATCCGTTATCTGACATATATAACTTACATATATTTACATGATAAGTAGAAAGAAAACATTTACTTTTTTGTGTTTTCTTTTTTCTCACAGTTTTCTTTTACAATCAATTCTACACACTAAATACAAATATATCAATTTATTTCTTGTTTTCTTTCCCCTTCTTGTCCCTTCTTTTTTACAATTTTTGTTTCATTTTATCAACAAATTCTCTCTCCCGAATTTCCCCTCTCAGATCCTCCTCAGTGACCCACTAAACAGATTCACCATTAGACGGCCATTTTAAATCAAACCAGAGAAATACTAGTCACAGCAGTACATCAGTTTTCAGTAAAACAAACAAATAAATACATTTTACTAAAACAAAACTAATATATAGATTTAAAGGAAAATATAATAAAAAAATGTTTAAAAGAAATACTTGATTGGATACATAAGTAAAAAAAAGATAAATAAATAAATAAAAA
>NW_027107900.1:473024-475558 GCF_000696795.3 Halyomorpha halys | reverse complement strand
TGTGATTGAAGGATTATATCACCTCTATATAAGTCGTTACTAAATGGTTGAACATAAGAAGACAGTACTTTTAAACCGAGAAAAACAAAAATAGGATTGTTTAGAACAGGCTTAATCATAGTTACATTACATACTTATAACAATACTATGATATATTTCTGCTGCAGTATGATACATTTCTGCTAATATTACATCGACAACAAAAGATAAGCCTGGAAGTTACTTAAGCCATGTGTATTTAATAAATAAATATAATAAATGTTGGAAACAATTATGATTAAAAAATAATAACACATAATTTTAATTGTTTATTACTAATACTTGATGAATGGCCGTAATCTTTATAGTGATAAAAAAGTGAAGTAATCCTCACATTTTTAAATGTCATAAATTGAAAATCTTGTTTAATCACTAATCCTATAGCCATAAGAAATTGCTTTAATATGATGTACTGAAAAGGTTTCAATAGCGGTTAAAACAAATTAACCAATCAAAATTAAATGATTTATTAAATAGGAAACATTTCAATTTTTACATCAATTAGAACCAACCAATTTAATACATTCATCACATTTAGAACCGACGTAAATATTTTTTCCTAATTGATCTTGGACAAAGTGCATCGTTGATAAAAAAAAAATATTATGATTATTTGATTAATGAATATTGCCTTTTTTATTAGAAAAATTCAATTTATTATTTTTTAAATTCATACTACTTCTGGTATTTTATGTCGATGTCGATTTTTTTCCAGGGGTTCTCGAACTAAAACTTGAGGCACTATCTTAATGTTGCTAAAACCTCCTTCTGACAACTATGCCAAATAGCAAGAAAAAATATATACATTGGCGCTTCATAAAGGATAAGATGAAAAATACTATTACATTTCGAGATGACTATCAAGTCTACACCAAGACTAATTGTGTTTATTGATAATTTTTTTTCAATATTCCCTATTTTCAGAGTTACTAGCCACACAACTTTTCAAATAAAAAAAAGGTATTTCTTTAGTTTTCAATGGATTGACGTGTAAATGTATCTGAAGATTTGTTAGTTTTATTGTAAACTAGATAAGCTTCCCTTATAGCTTTCTTTTTTATAAATTAAAATTATAACATTCCAAACAATGCTATTACTATTATTATTTGTGAATTTTTGTGTCAAAAATAAGACAATGAATTCTGCTTATTAGTCTAGTATACTATTTCCGCTGATGGCATGAAGAAGGATGCTTGTACTAATATAGACTCATCCTTGAAAAGTGTTAAACTTTGAGTAAAATACATGTGACATTTAACGTTAAACTACTTTTTAAAATTAATTTAGGAAAAATTCTTGCACACATAGTTTGTATGTTTTATGATTTTAAATATCATCTATGTAATGTAACACGCTTGAACTGCTGTAAGATTGTGTACGGTACATCTCTTATATACATTCGATCAGTTGATCCCCTCAGTCAGCTGACATCGAAATAACAGCTGACGCATACCGTAACTCCCCCTTCCACCAGTTTCCGAACAATGCTCGTAAACTAATACTATATAATACAATAACATAGAAAACAAAAACAATAAAGAAAAACTATTTACAATAAATTAAAAAAACTATATACATATCATTGAAAAAGCTCACAAGTTTCCTTAAATAAACGCTAAATACATAATTTAAACCTAAGAATAATATTTTTAAAAAAAAATCATACAGTAAATGAACAAGCTAGAATAAAAAATAAAATATTCAAAAAAATAATAAAATAAAAAATCAATACCAACCATAAACACAAAAAAAAATAGAATAAATAACTAAATTTTCTGTAATCTAATCTAGCATGGGAATACTTCAGTCTTTATATTGTAATTGCTGGAAGTTTTAATTCTTCAATATGGACAGTTCTCCTCTTTTTGGGTTCTCTAATAATTTCTATTGTTACAATATTGTGTTCCCTTATAAGTATCACCCTGAATGGACCCTCGTATCGCTGTATCTCCTTTACCCCTGTTAGACCCCAACTTTCTATATACAATCGTCCCGATCTTGATTGCTCCCATCTTATCTATAACCTTTAAATTCTCCCAAGTTCCCTCTTGGATTTTTCTTTTCCATTCTTCCCCGGGCCTTTTCCTATAACTTACTTTGAGCAACATGGTTGTTGTGTATTTCCTCTTCATCTGCAGCCGTGCTCTTATAGTCCCGCCTGTGTCCTCGAAGCCCAAAGAGGATCTCAAATGGTGAAAACTCCGTAACTATATATATATATATGGAATGATTGTATGCTGCAATCGCCTTAGGCATTGTCACGTCCGGTTCCAGTCCCTGGTCAACCTTATATAGTCAAAGATTCATATCAGATCTACATATTGTCCCAATAACTCCTTCCAACGCGTAATCGTGGCCGGAGACTCCTTCCACTTTCCTACCCATTGCAGAGGCCTTTGATCAGTGTGTAATTTAAACTTTCTTCCAACCACGTAGGGCCTAAAGTGGTTAACAGCCCTTACTATTCCCTAGAGCTCTCGTTCCAGCGCACTATA
>NW_027107900.1:472221-472974 GCF_000696795.3 Halyomorpha halys | reverse complement strand
AATAGAAAAAATAATGAATAATCTCCGTGCTAATTTCTGTGCAGGTGATGATGTATGATCCCCAGGGAGTCCAAAATAATATTTTCTACCAAGATTGCAATATCCCCGATGTTAATACCTAGACCTTCTAAGAAGCTCTTTGTCTATCTGGTATTGTTCTGCGAGATCCAAACCAGAGGCCTCTCACGGTGAACTCTCTCTCTCCGAATTTTTCTTTAAGGAAGGGATGCATTTTTCATATATTTCCTTTTTTTTTTTCCCCTTTCCACTCCACCTTCCTGTTCGAAGTTATTACTCTCAAATCTTACCGTCGGATCCAAGACCAGAGCTGTGCCGACTTTTGTAAATGCGACAATATCGGCGTATCTAATGGATTCGTTGGTGTCAACCCAATAAACCTCCTCGAAGCTGGTGAAGTCTTTTCTTTCAAGGTACTTCATCAATTGGTGCCGGTGTGTTATAAGGAGGGAGTTGTTGGGGCATTTTCATGGGATGGTGTTCCAGACTCTCTGCTGCATTTGCGACAGAGGGACCCCACTTCTCCTTGTTGTCCACTGGCTCCCGGGACTCCACTCAGGGATGCGTAGTTGATATTTAGTTTTAGGGTGTTCGCCCATTCTGACCCCGAGAGTATCTGCTTCTCACATACATATCTATTCGCTTTTGGGGCCTCTTTGAAATGGCGAACACCAATACTCTGCAATTGGCCCATTCTTCGATAACATTCTCAGGCAACGACTGCCGTAGAGTTCT
>NW_027107900.1:452532-467181 GCF_000696795.3 Halyomorpha halys | reverse complement strand
CTAAAGTGGTTAACAGCCCTTACTATTCCCTAGAGCTCTCGTTCCAGCGCACTATATCTGGTCTCCGTCTCTGTCAGGCACCTACTGGCGTACGCAACTGGGCGATTTCCTCCTTCACCCTCTTGAGATAACACCGCTCCCAGCGCGTACTCACTTGCGTCCGTAGTGATATTGAGTGATAGTGAATTGGGGAGTGAAGTCTGGGAACGCAAGCAGCTTGTTACAGCTTCTCCATGCACCACCTTATGTTGTCTTCGACCATCGGTGTGATGATCACCTTTCTCCTTTTTTTGAGAAGGTTGTTGAGTGGGACGAGGTATTCAGCCATTTCTGGCACAAATCTTCTGTATTAATTTAAAGTTTCCAACAGTCTCTGAACTCCCTTCACATCCCTAAGAACCACCATCTTCCGTATAGCTGCAACTTTATCCGCGTCTGATTTAACTCCTTCCCTGTAAATCGTGTGGCCCAAAAAATTATTTGTTCCCGCCCAAGCGATGATTTCTCTCCAGATAACTTCAGCCCGAATTTCCTAATTCTTTGGAATACCCTGTGTAAATGCTGCAAGTGTTTTTCTTCGCTCTTACTGAACACAAGGAGATCGTCCGTATAAATCTGACATACAGATTCATCAATTCCCCTCAAACATTCGTCTATCAGGCGCTGAAAGGTTATGGGAGCATTTTTTCAGTCCAAACGGCATTCTTGTAAATTCGTATTGCCCTCTCTCGAATGTGATTGCCGTCTTATGTTGATCCTTAGGGTGCATTTTGATTTGATGATATGCTGCTTTCAAGTCCAATGTGCTGAATACCGTCGCCCCGCTCAGTCTGTCCAAAATGTCTTCAAATCAGGGGATCGGATACTTTTCGTCCACGGTATTCTCATTCAGCTTCCTATAATCAATCACCACCCTGCAATTTTTTAGGAGATGCGCCAGGCGCGCTCTTCTTCTTCACTGCCCACAACGTACTATTGTACGGGGAAGTTCTGTCAATAATTATTCCCTGGCTTTTTAAACTGTGAAGCTCTTCTCGAATGTGGTGACGTAGCGCCTGCGAGTATCTTCTCTCTTTAACGTATGTCAGTTTGTCTTGTTTTAGTATGATCTCATGGGCTGTTCTCCCGGTCGTCCCGAGCTTGTCCCCTTCTTTGAAAAAGATATCTTCTTATTCCCTCCAAAGGCTTCGTCTCCAGTCCTCGGTTAGATTGATTGCTCCGACCCGAGCGCTCACGTTCTTCTACTGAAAATGACATTTGTAGATTTTTCCTCCCAACTTACCCTTCCATTTTCACCTTCTATTCCTAACCCAAGCTCCCACCTTCCCTAGTAGGTCATATCCCACAATTATTTTATATTCCCTAGGCATACTTCCTATAATATGTACCCTATCTCCACTTCCCCCTCTACTTCACAAGGGCCACCCCTGATAGTGATAAATTTACATTGGCATTTCTGAATCTTGTGTGTCCTCCCTCCATCACAGAGGTTTTGTAATGCTTCTCGGCACATGATGGTGTTGGAACTGCCTGTGTCCACCAGGCACTTCACTCCTGCTATCTCTATTATAGGCAGAGCCCCGCTCTTTTCTCTCACACTATAATTCAGCAGTGTGCGGTCGCCTTTCCGCTGACAACCCCTTCAGATGTCTCGCGTCTTCCTCTCTCCATTCCCTCGCCTACATTCTTCTCCGTTCCATCTGTAGATCTACTCAACCTACGGTGGCTTTTCTGTATCTGTTGGGCGTTGATCTCCATTGGTTTTCCCTGGCTCACATTACTTCTTCGGTACAGATATGGGCCATGCTTGGCTATGTGCCCCTCATCCCCACATTCAAAGCATCTCGTGCGCGGGCAATGCGCCACTAAATGCTCAATTGCTCCACAACCGTGACACTAGCGATCCTTCCGCCGACTATTGTTTCTGGGTTTAGCTAGGCTTCTTCTTTTTTCTTCGTTGATAGCTCTCTCTCTTCTACCATTTCCGTGTTCTCTCCTCCTCCAAAGATTGGGTATGTTTCTTGCCCGTTGGTATTTTATCCGGGTCCACCCTGGTTCCTATCAAGTAGACTTTCGATAGACTTCGCTTCAATTCGGCTCATTAGTCGGTCACCCCCTTTAATGAAGTGGCTCAATTCTCCTGTTTCCCCGGTAAACCGTTCGAGGTCAGAAACGGCCTTCCTCAAGTCTTGGGTGGTTGATGTGCGTAATTTTACCCACTCAAATGTTATGGCGTGGGCTCCCGCTAGAGAGACTTCCGGTAGTGGGGCAAGCTCCAGGGGTGGAGGAGTCACCTCCATAGGAGGTGTGTTCTCAACCCCATTCCGATTCAAAGCCTCTAGGTTCGTGATCGCTTGTCTGGCGATACTGTTGGTAGCCATTGTTTAAAAAAAATGAGAGAATAGAAAAAAAAAATTGAAAGCTGAGAAAACTTCTGTTTCAAGTTAATAGGGTATCCTTTAAAACAATTTAATTTTAAATTTAGTAATGAAATAACTACCATTAGAGATCGAATCATTTAAATTCAGTGATAAATGTTTTTATTTTTAAATTTTAAATCGTTGTTTTTACTTCAATTATTTAGGCAGAATTATTATAATAGCTTGTATCATAAGTATTTCTCTCATTTTTGAATAAAATGATACTGTTTTTTTTTTTTTACTTTTTCATGATAATAAAAAAAAATTTTTGACCCTTTTTTTTGGTTTTGCAATTTTAGGACTTATTGTTTGGACCCATTTTTTTTTTATTTTAAATAAATATCCATTCAAATAAATAACATATAGTTAAACTTTATTTAAACATCTCATTAAATATAGGAGAAATATGATATTTGAAATTGAAATTCTTTATATTTAATATTCTGTCACAAATATGTTTTAATTTTGTTTCCTAGAATTCAATTTTTTAAAAACTAAGCACTGTAAGCGCCTTTGTACATTTAAGTGCGTATTTGAGATATGCAATTACGCTCAGCTGTTGTTATAGTACATACAATTTTAAGCTCATAGAAAATCTGTGATTGTTTTGCTTGAATTTATGATAAATAAGCAATTAAGAGTTATAGTCTCTAGTGAATTAAATGCTCCAATAAGGATTAATTTGTTCTGATACGAGTCTTATTGGAAAACTCTCCTTTAAAATCAAACGCTGTTTGATTTTAAAGTGAATTAGTTTAAAAATTAATTTCAAGGGACAGCAAAATAATTTTTAGCCAAAGAAAAAAGAACTAATGTAGTTCCTCAAATATTGAACCGATCAAATTAGAGATTATACAAATGTACTCCCCTCGAAATTTCAGTGCCTATATTGTTTTTTTTCAAACAAAACTTAACTATTATGCAAATCACAATATATATATATTTTTTAAATCATTAACTAAGTCGATAAAACTTATTTTAAGATTAGTATATATCAGCTAAATCATTAAACTAGACCTAATTGTTTCTAAGTAATTGTGCATGCCTGATTCAGCCGCAACTTTTAGTATCAGTTTTATTATGGAATAAATTACCTTGTCAGGCACTGCACGTAATTTAATAGGCTCTAACAATTTTATGGGTTTTAGTAGCTATTAAATATTTTATATAAAGTTTTACTAACTATTTATGTAATTTGTACTAAACTGAGAAGTGATGGAGCCGAAAGATGATTGAGATACTGATTAAAGTTAAAGTTATATCATTACAACCTTGGAAGCTTAACTCAATCATGTTAGTCGCTATCAAATATATGATTAAATTAGATCGTATCATTACACAATATTTAATCTCGTTTGTAATTATATATATTTATTTAATCGATTTTATGCTATATTATTTCAATTGTTCGAGAATTTAATCTATTAAAAGAATAAATTTACTGAATAAAGAAGAGTATCGAGATACCAAATTGAAAAGATTTTTTTAAGTTTAAAATTATAGTGTGGCCTGGAAAAATCTCTGGACATCAAGTAGTCGCTTCCTGTGACAATTACCCATATTTTAAATGTATTTTATTGTTAAAAAAGGGGAATTGAGCAAAATTAAAAAAAATACTGTGCCCCAATTGAATTACTCAATTTCAATTAAAATAAACGGAGAATCTCTACCATGATTGAATATTTCGCACACTGTCTTTGAAACATTTCTTGCACTGCACTTCGCTGCAACAATCTTATAAAAAAAAACACATAATTTTAGCAGAACATTAGATTTTATGAGATGAATATCAATTGCAATATAAATGTCTTAAATGTACTGCTGCGGAATTGTTTTTAAAAAAGGCTGTTGTTCAGAAAAATGATTTTTTTTTTCTCATGATTATTGATAATACTCAATGTCTAATTTTAGAGATTGGGTTTGAAAATGGACGAAATTTAGTCTGAAATATCATTCAATTCATTAATAAAAGAGTTTTAATGATTTTTCTAGAAGTTGCTGTATAGAATATAAGAAATGGTGCGTACTATCATTTTAAAATATCGTGAACAATACTTGTGGCAGATTGTATTATTATTTATCAATAAAGTATTTCTAAACAAAAATTGGCCCATACTTTGATATTAATTACCTGCTTATAGTTATGTTCAATCATTTGTTTAATTTTGGCCAATTCTGAAATGTTTCACGTATGCAACATAATGAATATCAGATATTTTGTTATTTGTATTTAAATTTAATAAACACATTTGGTCAATAATATGTATAAATACATAAAAATCATTAATATAACAATGCATGATTAATAAATATAACATGATATAATTTTTTTTTATTTGATATTCATAAAGCGTAGCAAAAGAGAATGTTTAGAATATATGTTACATATTAAATTCTTTGTAAAATATCAATTTGTAAAGAAGTATTGAGAATTTTTAAAACTAGGACCTATAAAGATTATTTCCAATTTATTGCTACTTTTTTTGTATTCAGATAGGAGGGCTACTCTTACAGATTATTACAATTAATTTTTACCTCCTTATTTTTATACAATTTAAATTTAATTTAAATTATTTTTTATTGTTTATTTTTTAGTTTTTCCAGATCTATTGTGTAACTATTTTATTTTTATAAAAATGTTTTGGACTGTATACTAAAAATGATTTTATTTTCTAGTACTCTCCTTTTTTTTATTCCTAAATTGATGGTATTATAATTTATTAAAATGGATTTTGAATTATCATATAGAATTACTTAAGGAAAAAAAAGTTGAAATTATAATTAATCAGTGCAAATACTTATTATGCACAAACGCTTATAAGATATAACTGTTAATGTATTCCATGATATGTGTTATTCAAAACATTTACTCTTAATAACTTTTCAACAATTACTCCATGCCATTCGCAACACGTAACTTTTTTTTGTTAATAATTGGTAATGAATTTTATTTGTTCTTACTTCGCTATTGTATTAATTATTTAATACAAAGTCCCTCCCATCATGTCAGACTAATAAAATGTTTTCCACCAGAGTATTGTGAAAATATTTCTCATACCTATTAATAGTGGGATTAAGCTTGTAAAGATACGGCGTTGTCTTAATTTTGAATATTATCCTATGTTTGCTTGCATTGTTAACCTAATTTCCATTGACATTATATAACCCTCTACGTACGTCACTTTTTAACACGCTCTAGTCAACAAGACATGTCAAAATATTTTTCTGTTTAAATTCAAAACATCACTCTAACTAGATATAATTAGTGGCTCCGATATCATGATTTATGGGAATTCGTAGAAAGGTTAAACCATACGTTTAAAATAATATTTCTCTTAATTATTTAATGTTTCTATTTATTGTAGTTTGCAAATGAAGTAAATAATTTATGTTGGATTCCATCTGACACCGCCCTGAGTTATAAAAAAAATACAAAGCAAACATTTTGTTTATTATTGATATTTTCATTTCTTTTATGTTAACTTATTTTCTTACGCTTTCATATTATAAAATAATTAACAATCATTCTGTTTTCAAAAAAAAAATGCATGCAAAATGAGAGAGAAATGAACTTAATATTAGTAATCTACGCGACGTCAGCTCGGATGTGAAGTCTCTTAATTTTAAGAATATCCAAAGTTTATTTTTTGAATAAATTGATTCATTATTTACAAATGTACCAGTAGTAATGGACTGCTTAAAACTAATAAAGTTAACTGGGGAAAAATTAAAAACAAAACATGAATAAAGTACACGAAAACGTTTATTTAAGGATTAATTTTATGTACAAAATATTTTTTTTCAAATATAAAGGAGTTTTTGATAAGCAATTACATGGATTACAGATGGTTTTGAACTTATCGATCAATTTGAGTGGTATATACATGAATAATTGAATCATGAATTAGACACAACTTTTAAAGTCAAAAATAAAAATAATTTTGATAAAACAATATATAGATGATTTAATAATAATAATAAAAAAAAAAAGTTACTATGAAATATTAGATAAATTTAATAAATGTCACAAAAGAATAGAATTCACAGTAGAAAGACTCCAGAAGAAAAAATCAGAATTTTAGACATGGATATTATTTTAAACTAAGACAAAATAACCAATAAATTGACCAAAAAATACAATACAGGAAGTAGATTATTAAATTATATTTTTAATCTTCAAAATTATAAGAAAATAAACATAGCCAAAAATATGATATACGGAGAAATCAACATGACAGACAATATACACATCAATAAAGATGTAAAAAATAGCATATAGATATATTTATATTGATATTGAAAGAACTAGTGCATAATATTTCTACATTGGCTACATGGATGCACCACTAGTAAAGAACATTATTTAAATAAAGTGATTGTAAAAAATGTTTTAAATTATATGTATAAAAAATGACGAAATTTCACAATAGAAAATGATATAAATGACAAATGAAAAGCAAATATAGATTATAACATTTTTAATTATATACAAATAAAATATATACAAATATTATTCATAAGATTAAATTATTTGTAACAATTTTAGGATACTTAGTACATGAGTATGGAGTGAATCCCGAAACGTTTTACAAGCACAAAATATAGAATAATAATATATTCTTATTGAGGTGTAGATAGTTGACCGTAGATTAATGCTTGAAGAAGTTTGTCGGGGGGTGCGGTCAGCAAAGAACAACATAAATAAACAAAACCATATTTATTTATTTTATGCCGACGTTTCGACCTGAGTTTCAGGTCTTCATCAGGGGTTGTGTCGTAGAGGAGGGAAGATTAGTACTGGTCTAATCGAGTACTAATCTTCCCTCCTCTACGACACAACCCCTGATGAAGACCTGAAATTCAGGTCGAAACGTCGGCATAAAATAAATAAATATGTTTTTGTTTATTTATGTTGTTCTTTGCTGACCGCACCCCCCGACAAACTTCTTCAAGAAATAATATATTCTAATTGGAAGTTTTCTTCACCTCAGCATTTGACAAAATTAATAAGTTGAATTCTTTTTTACGGTTTACGTGCATTTCTGTACTACGTTCTTCATTTTAATTTGATTTTTTTAATTGATTATTATCAATTCCAATTGAACCAGGACTTACATACCCCTCTGAGCCCTGGATATTAACAACAAAACTTAGAGGACAAATCCAAGTAATAGAATTGGGATACCTGAGAAAAGTGGAAAGCAGGACCTGACGGGACAGGGTGATGAATTTAAAGATAAAATAAGGACCTTTATAGGGGGAGGGGAGGCTGAACGCAATACGTACCACTATAGAAGAATCACAACTTAAGTGGTTTGGCCATATTGTTAAAATTCCTAACCATCATCTTGCCTGAAAGGTCTACAAGCCCAAGGTAGGACGGACGTAGACCTAGATGTAAACCCAGAAATACCTGAAAGCAGAACGTCCAGAAGAAACCTAAACCGGGAAAAGAGAAGAAGATGGGTGGCGAATAGAGACAATTTAAGGCGGCTATGCAGGAACCATACAATCATAATTTTTAATATGATATTATCACTGTTATATTATTTTTTTTAATTACCTATTCTTTATCGCACACTTTATACTAATAAAGGATTGTGGCTCAGGTCTAATATATTGCAACCTTACAAGAGGGCTTACATTTGAAAACAAATTATTTTTCATGAATAATGTTTAATTTTTTTGTCCACTGCAATATATTCTAACTAAACCACTGAACATTTTTTGTTGTCTCCTTTTTATTTTCTAAACTAAATATAATTAAAAATTTCCAAGTTGTATCTGTCAGCACGGTCAAATATATTTACATGATTTATAATATATTCTTTTGTACCAATGTTATACAATATGAATATAACATATATTCATGTGTTATTACACCATCACATGTCGCATTAGTTTGGTTCTTTCATGGATGGTGGTTGGATCACTGACAACTTCTGAGGTATACATCTTCTACTGTCTTGGTCGAGTTAAACTTGAAATAGACATTTTTAAAATTAATAATCAATTCGTCAGAAGATACTGGATATATTTACACTTCAAGAAAGTTATGAAAATCATTTTGGTGTTTCGAATGTTCCAAAAACTGCAACTACCGACGAAAACACGGCCAAAATTCACCAAATGGTGCTATACAACCGCCGAATTAAAGTGAGAGAGTTAGTAGAGATTATGAACATATCAAAAGAACGTGTTTGTTACATATTGAATCAACACTTAGATATGAGAAAGCTGTCCGCACGTTGGGTGAATGAACATTTACAACGCTCTGTCAGCACAGTTTTGGCGCCTATTAATTACTGTAGATGAAACTTGGATACACAATTTTTCGCCCGAAACAAAAGTACAGTCCAAACAGTGGACTGGAAAGGGATAACCGGCCCCAAAATAAGCAAGAACCTTTTCTCAGCTTGGAAAGTGGTGGTGACTGTTTTTGTGATAGTCATGGAGTTATTTTAATCTTCAAAAAGGAAAAAAAACATTATAGAAGCATACTAACGCATCATTGCTTGTCATCCAAGCAATGATAAGGGAATACTACCACATCCAATGATAAAGGAAGAACTTGCGGAAAAACGGCGACATTTGAAGAAAAATAAAATCACCAAGACAACACACCGTCTCACACCTCAATGGTTGCCATGTCGAAAATCCTCGAATTACGAATTTGAACTGCTAGTCCATTCACCTTATTCACCTGATCTAGCCCCAAGCGACTTCTTTTTGTTCTCTCATCTAAAAATTGCGCTCGGAGGACAGATATTTTCCTCAAATGAAGAAGCAATCGCCTTCATGAACAATTATTTTGCTGAGAAAAACGCCGAGCACTGTTTGGACGGGTTACAGAGATGTGAGCATCGCTAGGAGAAGTGTGTAGAGTTACAAGGAGACTATGTTGAAAAAAAAATCGGAAAAATGTTTTGTATTTTTGTTAGGTCCGAAACTTTTCAGACCACCCTCGTATGTATCATTATATGATAAATGTAAGATCGGTCAATTTCATTCTATTCTTATTAACTTGGTTTTATCTAAATTGATTACTATTATTTTTTTACTAAGAAAATATTCTGGTATAGTGATTTCTTGAAAAATAATTTTAATATAATTATATTGGTTTTAGGCGCACGATCGGCTGGCATAATCCAATCTTTGGATAGTATTTTAGGGGCATCTAGTTAGCCAGGAGTACCTAATGTGGGTGACCTTTAGGCAGTGCCCGAACATAGGAAGGTGAAACTGTTGGTTCGGTAATGGACTCCAGTTCAACTTTCCACTTATTTTGTTAGTGGTCGCTCTCTAGTTAAACGGATACCCTTCATGCTTTATCTCCCTCAGAATTGATCTTTATGGGAAACGGTTCTAATTTCGTGCACTATTACAATATCATGATAGTTCTGATAAATAATAAATTGTATATCATGCGTTTGTATGTAATTGTAATTTTATGAGAATTAGTAGAATTTTCAGTATGTCTCAATTCGCAGAAAATATTAATAAATTAAACAATGGTAAAATAAAAAGAGAAAAATAACTAAGAACTCAATATTGTAATAACAGTCGTACGTATTTATAATATTTATACTCACCCTATAAATCCCAATTTATCTTGTTGCACCACTCGTAGGGATAAAAACACTTCCAGGAGTCGTTGTTGACTGAGTGAGGTTTAGATGCTATTTGCCTGAGGATGAATTTTATGAACGTAGAAAATGAACGACCCCTGGACGAGGGAAGTGGCTATAAGACTTCTGGGCATGACCACGACAGTGAAACTTCCAACACAGTCACCCAGATTAAACATTATTTCTTAATCTATGCGACCACCCAATGCTCTGTCTTATATCATATTATAAAAATGAATAATTTTCATTAAAGCTAACACACTCATCCAAGTTGCCCCTGAATTATAATTTTATTAGGGAAATATAAGTGCTCATTAATGAGTAGAAAACTCTCATAATTCAACCCCCTCCCCCTTGTTTTACTAAATTAACAAAATGTTAGCTCGCAATCACTAATCCTGTAGTAAGGCACGATCAGGATCTGATGTAAGCAACTGGGTTCTTAAATTAAGTTGCACAGCGTCTTAGTCACTGAGCTACTTATGATCATTTGCTTACATTAAATATTGCTATCCGTGGGAAAACGGTCTGAATACTATAAATTTATCTTAAGTCGCCACAATATGCATAAATGGCTGCAAACAATACTGGCTGCAAAACTGGTAAATATTCTTCTAAATTATATAATATTGATTGACTTTCATGGTTAAAGCTTGCTTCAGTTATTAAATTAATTGCCTTAGATTATACCGAGTATTCCCACAAATTATTCATTTTGACTTGTTTTCTTTACTCTGGATGTTAATGTACCTTTGAAGGGACATTTTCCTACAAATTGGTTGATATCTTACAAAGAATCCATCTTTTATTTTGAAAATTGAAAGATAATCATTTGAAGTATAGAAAGTGGTTTTCCTGAAAAAATCCTTTCAAAAAAACAATATCTCGACCACGAGTTGAGATAATAATGTGAGATTGTATATATTTTTTTCAGTTGGTTTTTAGGTTTTTAGGAGCCAAGGTATTTTAAGTTGTCTACTTTGGAAGATTTGTCATCGATGCATAAGATGTCTTTGAGAAGAATTTTTCGGCTTGCAATCATATATTTTGTTTTACCTTCATCGAATTGCAAGCCGATTTCCTACGCTTCTCTCTTATTCTTTGCAAGTTTTTCCATGTCATCTTGATAACTTTCTAGGACCCCAATGTCGTTGATGTACTCCAGGATTTTATGTTTCTTTCCAATGTGCACTCCACCATTCTCGTGTGATGTTCTTTTAATCACATTTTCTGGAGTAAGTTGAACGGCATTAACGAGAGTTGAACTCACGGTGAGTCCACCCGTTCTTACTTCAATGGCTTCAGATATTTCACCTTATAGCAAAACCCTTCATTTAGGATCGTTTTATATGACGTTTGTCCATCGTACAAACTTCCGCGGTTCCCCAGCTCACTCATGATCTTTGAAAGCCAGGTCTTGTTTACGACAGCTTAAACGACTAGTCGAGGAGACCACAATATCTGTTACGATGATGAAACTTCGATGAGGAAATGTGATGACGGGGTCTTAAAAATTCATTATTTTAGTTTTTTCCACATAAATCTATAAAGAAATGTATTGCGTTTCATTGATTCCTGAGATAGGTCCATTGGGGATCTGAAAAAGGTTAGAAATTCAATACCCTCAAAAGGTAAAAAAACATATCAATACTCAAATAAATTCTATTTGAAATTTTCGGAAAATAGTGCCAAATTTTAAGTAAATAATCATGTATTTGTTTTTCCCGCATTGTTTTTTGTAAATTTCATTCCTTATGTGTTAAAAAAAAAATAAATAATACTAATTTCGTATTCTATTTTTTAATATCGTAATCTATAGTATACGGCAAAGGAAACTAATTAGTCATTTATAAGTTATAAGTCGATATAATTACAAAATTAGTATAAAATATTAGGCTCTAGTCAATATCTAAAATCTACTTAGATACTATTCAGTGTTCTATCGTAAAGAGTGAAGGCCCAGTAATTGAGGCTGGTTTAACTTTCAGCTTATTTTGTTTAGCCTAATAGCCTGGTGCCCTTTAGTAAATGGAGAGAAGGGGATAGAACAACCGTTCAACGCACTTTAACTTCAGTTGTGTTTTAAACATAATTATTTTATAGTATTTGAAATAAATTATTAAAAAAATTCAAATAAAATTTAGGAAAATTTTATAACGTATATTTATTCTGAAATATTAAATTAAATTATAAATTGGTCTTTGATTATTGTTCCAATAAATTTTAATTATTCAGTTTTTCCTCCTAAAAAGATTAGTCGTTTATGCTCAGGACTTTCATTATTTTTTTTTAATAACTGTGCCTTATAAAATGTTGTTGGGCCCTTGATCTATTAGGGTAGCCTTTTGTCGGTTTCTCCAAGTGTCACTGAGCAGGTCGTCTTGAAGAGACGGGAAAATAACGAACACAATATCAACTTATAGGCTGCTTTATTCTGCCAACTAATTCTAAATTGATACTTTTATCGCATGTTTACAAAGATAGCTAGATATTAAGGCATGTACTAGGTACTCTCATACCTCAAATCCCTCTACCAGGTTACGAACAATCCGCGTAAACTTCAAATGAATGAAACAATGTATAAAGTACAATTTATACAGCTTGGTCTTGCTAAAACTGAATATATGTTTTTATTTTTATTTTTTGTACTTAAACGTAGACATTCTTTTTTATTTTAATATTCATGATACTTTTTCTTATTTGTTGTATTTTTTAAGTGTCATTACTTTACGCATACACATTAGTTAGTTACAAATATATTTTGCTATTTTTGAATAATTCATTCATTGATTAATGAACATTTAATTTCAAACAATTTCGTTTTCCCAATTTTTTTTTCATTTATTCTACTAATTATAGTCTACAGGACTAGTCTTTCACGTTCCCTATGTCATTTGATTAGGTCCGACAAGACCCGGTGACATTTTCGTTTGACGACATTATCATGTTAACTGTTAACTAACTGGCATCGAGTGATAAATACCCTTATTAAAAAATTTCTCCTGCCTCTTAAATTCTTATCTAGTTTCTCATAAAAAGTGGGACGAGTTTGTTTTCTTATACAATATATCAGCTGTTGTTCACCGAATGGTTTAATCAAACCTACCATTTAACCTTCAAACACTGGAACAGAGATAAAATTCGAAGGATTTGATGAACATTACCAATAATTAATCCTTCAATTTCGCTAAACTTTCTCTTCTACATTAAAGTTGAGGGAAAATTGTATAACCCACATTGTTTGTTCTTTTTTATCGGGATATCACTTTTTCATAACGTTTGATGTACCACTAAACTCTCTTAAACCACTCATTTGTATTCATATATACATATTTATACAGTTTTTATTTTCTTGCCTTCTTTCTGAAGGGTCCACTGCCTAAAGTTTATAAGGCAGTATAGGAGAATGAATAGACATGCAGCCAGAATATTATATCTGGGTGTCACCTTCGACAGACACTGACGTTAGCCAGCCACTACAATAAGAACAAGATTTTTTTTTTTTTTTTCTAACCTATTTTATTTATTTAAAAAACTATTACAATTATATATACAACAAAGAACAAGCAGGTTAGGACTAAGTCTTATAGGCTTAATCACCTTCAACTAAAAAAGTGTGCTGTGGCGAGGCTTGCACTACGTAGTTCCTTCAACGGCCAACAGGCTCCAACAGTTGCAGAGTGGTATATTGAGACGTATAGTGAGACATACTTCACTTCAAAGAGCAAAGACGGACTTCATACATATGCTATTTGAACTACCGACTGTAACAGAATTTATTTCGAGGAGGTTTATCAAATTTTTGACAGCCTTCAGTACTGTACGAATCCATTATTTAGGACACTGACACCGACAGGACGGCCACAAAGATGGCAGACACACAGTTTCGACTGAGTACAAGTAACTTAATTATTTGATCAACAAACCTGGTGAGGCCAGTCACCATCAGACTAACCCAAAACACAGACTTCCAAAAGATCAAATTTCCTCAGCCCCCTCTTGAAATGCATTACCAAAGCAGAAAAATAGGCTACCCTCAGCCCGTTTTCATCATAAATCAACCCCATGCACCCATGGGGCTCAGAAAAAAAAATTAAAAAAAAGTCTAGCTTAACTATCGCCATTTATCCTTAGATTTTTTTGACAAAGTATAAATTTTTAAAGTTGGTACAAGGGAAACATATTTCTGAAAAAAGAAAAAAATCAATCTTTGTAACATAGTTAAAATTAAACCTAAATCGATTGATCGATTATGACTTTCAAAGCAGAAAATGATTATTCTTCCAAATCATGAATCTTTGAATTTTGCATTATAATGTATTCGAATGAATTCAAATGTTCTTATGTGAATACTTCTTATTCAATATTTAATGATGTGAAATTTTTAAATTATATCCATATTCAGTATCTCAGAAAAACAAAAAAAATAATTCAGAATATTTGCTGAGTACGTCATTTATAATCACTTCTTAAGTTGAACCTTATTATTCTCGTATTTGAAAGATCACTTGCTTCTTGGCTGTCGATCTGCCCTACCTAACTCAAGTTTACTTTCTAAATACAAGCTAAAATTAACCTCATTTCTGATGTAAGCAGCTTCG
>NW_027107900.1:443803-452482 GCF_000696795.3 Halyomorpha halys | reverse complement strand
ACAAATCCGAACTGTTGTGACGGTAGGGTACCGAATTACGCCGTACAATAGCTCTGGCTGCATCGTATTTATTTTTACATATCATAATAATATTATTAATATAACATCATAATTATATTTTGTCTTCTATTCTTATATTCTGTTCTACTCTTTATTAATTTACATCAATTGTTAATTTATTAATGTCAAACATAATTACGAATTTAAAATATTGTTTTATTACTCCATTAGGAAATAATTGGTACTATTTACTAAACATTCGGTATAATAATGTATTATTCAGACTACTGTTACTGTTTTTTCTGATATCATTTTTGATACTAGAGATCTATTTAATAATAATTTTTTACCACGGAAAATTTCATTATATTACCATATAAAAAAAATCTTTTATGAGATGTTCATTTTTACACCCTTGTTAATTTATGAATGTTTATTTCCTTATATCATATTTTTATCTATGGTTTCTCTGTAGATTGAAGTTTATAAAAATATATTCCCAACTCTATGATCATTATTTTCCAGATTTCTTTTTATCTTCCGTCTAGTACCATATTACATCCCAAGAGAGTAGGGAACATAATCAAATCTCTTCCTTTGTAAAGGATTCCCTTTCCATCCTTGTTCACCATGTAATACGAAAAATATTTGTCCTCTCGTCAAGCTCCTTGAAAGGACTGCGCCATCCCTCCTTTGTATTGAGGCTAATTTAATGGGTTTTGCCATTTAGGTTATTACTTCAGTGTGATTCCTGAATGGCTGGTCCTAAGGAGAAATTAGTTTTGTTTTTTTCAAAATCAAAAATATTTGTGTCCGTGGGTGTGTATGTTTAAAATATTAAGCCAATGTCATCATAATAATCAATTTCAGAAGACTTCCCGAATCACATCGGTATGTAACCGAATTAATTTAATAAGATTTTATGTTGATTTTTTTTTAAATTTTAGCCTTCTCCAATCTCAGCTATAATTTAAACTAAATTATTTCTGGGGGATTGAGTTATAAAAGAATTGCGTTGTTATTATTTGTAAACAGAGTTACAGCGTGCCTCCCGCTAACAATTCTTAATTAATACTTGATCTTCCTTTGTTTCCGTGCCAGATTTTTAATTCTATTTTAATTGCTAATAAATTACAAAAAAAAGTAAAATATTTTATGTACCCCTTTTAGTGATAACTAAATTGTAAACCGTTAGACGCACTTTCAAATTCAAATACTCGTCGACAAAGGCAGTCAAAAATTGGTCTTGTTCCTCGGAACATGGCCGATCAGGGTCAGGAAGCCGTTGTTGAAATTCCTCTAACATTCGGTTAAAGAGGTTACAAAAAATGGTTTAATCAGATTTATTTACATTGGAGGAGGAATTCATTAGAGTAACTAGGCTTTGAGCGCAGGGCGAAATTATGAGACGGAATATAGTCCAGTATTATAAGGACAAGAAAGGGGGTATGGGGACGAATATTTGAGGTCTTAAAGTTAAAAATCCTCACAAAATTGAGCGATTTCAAGATTTTCAAAATATCTTCTAGGCCCAATTTGGCTGAACTACAAATAATTTCAACTCCCACTCTCTTCAACACAGATCTTCTCAACAAAAATTTAAATTGGAATCCATTTTTTTTTTTTTTTTTTTGGAACTTTCTCTTATTGAATTTAATATGAAATAAATATCAGAAGCTATTCGAATTATACTTTATTTTCAATTTATGAGCTCAACAAATTTCATAATTCTCTAAAATATCCCACCAAGATTTCTTTCTGATCTACCTCTGACTGAACCTGATTGAGTAGGAAAGAATATAGAATTTTCAATTCGGCATAGGTTTACGTTTTTAAAACTGAATGGTTTTCATATTATGGAATAAAAATATTTTTGTATTTTAAATTTAAACCTTAAATTTCTTTTCAGTCCAAAAAACAAAAACATGGAATATAAAAATATCAAAACTTTCTAGGTAAGACTTCCCAATGTCTGGACTATTTATAAATGTTTATTAATCTTTTTTTTTCTACAGGTATGATCTGCTTTACTATCTATGAATGATGAATACAACATTAGAGCAGTAAGTAAAAACCTAAGTTTTTCATCAGCAATAAGATATCTGAAATATATTTATATTCTCAATAAATTCTAATTCAAAACGTAGAAGACAAATGTGATTTCCGTTTTAGTGCCCACACTGTGTAAATGTAATCCTTGTTGAAATGGTTAAATCTGAGGAAAGATGGGTAATAGTAATAGCATTATATTATAATGTATTCTGTAACCATATATAAAAATAAAGAGGTTTGAAAATAAAATAAAAAGATGGGTAATAGTGGAATATTGTCGATAACGATGCGAATCACTTTTCCTGAGAGCTTTTAATTTTGTAAAAAAAAAGTTTTGTAAGTATAGTCATGTCCAATAAATTCCTGCGTAGGGCATGCAGTCGAGATAAGATGAAAATAGTTTTTGCCTTGGTATATTGGTATGTTGCTCATTTCACATTTTTCAACTTCCATAGCGTGGTGATATTTTTGTACTATTCGATAATTTACAAAAAACTGCTTTTAGTATGTTTATATGATCTTAGTTTTATTTGTCTATATCCTAGATTCAATTACTTTACTTAAGACTAGAGGAATTATGACAATCGGAGAAAAAAGGTTTTCTAGATCTGATCTATGAATGAATTAAATTTTGATTTATAAAATGATATAATTTTTTTTTCACATGTAAACCTTCATATATATTAATCGTATCAAGACTTTCTCCATATTTTTTTTTTTAATTTAAACTGGATGGGATTCTGCATTTAATTTTTATCAAATATTAAATATAATTACGGAGATTATTATATTATTTTATTTGTATTTTTTATTGAATTAGGGATTCTATTGGGTAGTACTGATTTTTGTAAAGGTTTAGATTAGAATTTGAAATGAAAGTTTACAACCTTAGCAGACCACCAATTGTTCATTTTATCCAGATAAGACAAAAACTTTTCATTTATTTTTCATTCCGTGCTAAATATTTTTAGCTCACTGTTCAAGTAAAACAATATACCTTCCTGGTAGAGTATATTATTTAATATTTTAGAACTAATAAACTTATTTATTTTTTATTCTACTAAACCTCTTAACCTAATTTTAAATGTGTAAAACTTTCGAAAAATATATTCAAAACGAAAATTTGGTAATACATTTTGTATTTTCATAGTTGTAGTAGTAAATTTCCGTTAATTTCCACAAATATTTGACTCAGAAACCCTCTGATACTGGTTCCCTTGACAGTTCCTCACAAGGTATTTAGGACCCACTCCAGGATTTTATGAACTAGAAGAAGTAATAAAATCAATGATTTCCTGAACAGTTAATGCGGCTTTATCGTTCCTACCGTCGCCATTATTTGCTTGCATCCTTCTTCAACCTATCCAATCTCTTCGTCCATCATCTGTTTCAGATCTCCTCAAATTAAAGTTCTCTGTTCGTTTAAGGACTACACGTTCTCAGTCCTTTGAAAAATGTTTTCTTATCAGATTCTCTTTCCAGATTCCTCTTCCTATCTCCATTTGTAATCCAAGTACGCTTCCCATCTTCAAATATTGCTTATTCTATTACTCCTATCTACTAAGTTCCAAAATAATTTAAATATATTATAATGTGAATTGAATATTTCGCATTTGTAATATTTAATATGATGGAAGTGAAATTTGTATTTAGACAGGGTACTCAGTAATGGCTTTAAAAAATGCTGGTAATAATAAAGATTGTACAAAGAAACAGAAACGAGATCACTGTATTTATCTATAAGATTAGGATCTAAGCTATTTACTTTTCAGTTCAAAATCATTTAGTGATTTGACAATTATTACTGGTTGTGATAGAATCTGTTTCAGCCCTGATTAGTTAGCAGCGACCACATCGATGTATCTCATTCCGTTCTCAAAACTGGTTCTTGTATAATTCTTTTCGAATATTTTTTATAAACTTCAGTGTTTTTTTGAAATGTATTTTAATTGTTTGTCCAGCATACTTATTTGTTTATGTTCACGTGATAGATGATTTGAGCGTATTTAGTTGATATAATGGTAGGAACTACTATAATTTATTAAAAAGAGTAAAAAAAAAATTGATGTTCCAGTCTAGTCTAAGAAACTTGAATGATGGCACTATTTCTGAAATTACTTGCTGGACTGGGTGCTGCTATCCGTATTTAGTTACAAGAAAAAACATGACACCCTAGTGAGAAATAGCTTTATTCTTTGAAGGGAGATGGGATACTTTTGTGAATTATATCGATTTTACTAATAATGATACATATAACTAATAAACAAATACCATTTTTTTTAGCTCAATTTGTTTTGGTTCAATTTTAAGTATCACTGCTTCTTTATTTTTTTGTAGTAATAATGATAATAAGTAAATCTAAAAATTAAATTTTTAATACTTTTGAATATCCTTATTGGTTACTTCCTTAAATTTAATCGTGCTCTCTTCAGGTCACAAAATTATTTATGTTTTTTATATTTTTTTTGCTACTTTTATATAAACATTAATTAGATAAATTATTAAATATCATTATATAGATAATAAATACTACGCATATTATTAATTATTCTCTCCAGCCCTCATAAAACATTTGTACAAATAGTAGATAAATTATTGTAGCGTACATTATTAACATAATAACCTTATAATAATGTATAACGGCAATTCTCATGTTTGGTCACATATCTACGTTAATATGAAGAATAATAATTTTATAAATTTATTTTATTACGCATGGAGAGTCAAATCTTAACTTCAAAATGGAACGCAGTAATTGAAGATATAATTCTGGCCTTATCTTAGTGGGTAACCCTTCACCAAATTGTTCGTATGACATTTACAAAACTTTAGAGTACTTCTATGGAATTACTACTTTCTTGTGATTTATATAATGCAGTAAATAACATATTTACGATAGCATCTTAAATTCCACTATCAATTTTATCAATTGAGTAGTAATATCGAAATTCATCAAGAAAAATTGATTAAAGAATTCTCTTTTTTTTTTTTTTATTTATTTAAGAGTTTCAACCGAAATTCGATTACAATTGCCATGTTCATACAGTAGAAATACAAATATAATTGAAATTACAAGGTGAGAAATTTACATAATTACATGATATACAAAGACAGTTGAAATTACAAAGTGGGAAATTTACAATCACAATTACCATTACATGTTAACAATTACAATTTACACTTCACAAATTTTTTACTGTTGTGGAGTCTTCTCTGATCATTTCCTGTACACATGAAGAGAATCGGTGAGACTCCAGAGCTACCCAGTAAGAATATCCCCAACAGCGAGATCACTTCAGCAGCATCTACACATCGCTTCATCCTCCCTTCTTCCTGAGATGATAGTGGGTGACTCGCGTATGGCCTATCCGAAGACGTGTTAATACATCTTTGTAGCAGATTCATGTTTCCGGTCGGATTTGATTAAATTTTATGGTAGAGCTTGGAATGATGTAGAAACTTAAAAAGTTTATCTATGGTATGTTTGTTATCCTACAAGATGAAATGGAGATCATCAGGTATATTATATAAAGATTTGAGGGTGTTATAAGCTCGGCATTCTGTCAGAATGTGTTTGACTGTAAGTTCTGTTCCGCAAGTTTGGCATAATGGTGGAGGATCGCGGGCCATAATGTAACCGTGGGTCAGGCGCGTGTGACCTATTCGAAGGCGCGTCAAAATCACCTCCTCTTTGCGCACATCTCAAAATCACCGTACTTCAAGTTCAATAACGTAAGTTTTTATTGACAATTATTTTGAAATGACTAATATGAAATATAAGATTATAACTATTGAGTTAGTAAATTACAACCAAAAATTATTCTCAAATGATGTAATATTATCCACAGTAATATATGGAAATGTTATATATTTTATATGCTCTGATCGATTGGCATTCAAAAACTTTTTAAAAAAGTTATATAAATACCCATA
Source organism: Halyomorpha halys (assembly GCF_000696795.3). Taxonomy (NCBI): domain Eukaryota; kingdom Metazoa; phylum Arthropoda; class Insecta; order Hemiptera; family Pentatomidae; genus Halyomorpha; species Halyomorpha halys. Next base: position 446,497 of record NW_027107900.1, on the reverse strand, counting down.
AAATTCAGTATAAATTACTGACATTTCAATTCCGAAATTCTTCACGCAATTTTATGGTTCCGAAGGAATCTGTTTTTTTAAATTTACTTAGTTCTTCAAAACTACATCTAAATTTCCAAACGCTAATCTAAATAACATTTACTCAATCAGTCTGATCCATTAACAGAAAATGTCGAAAATTATGATTTTATTTAAACTTTGTAAGTGCGTTTATTGAAATTACTTCAATAAACGTGTAAACGTTGGCCACTAAACAATGTTTCCTCATCAATTTTGAATAAGAGTTTCTTCGTGAGGTGTAAATATTAATAAGGATTTATTTAAAACCTGTACTACTACACGCGATGTCTTAAATTCATTAGTTGGTGAAGAAGTACTGTTACTAAGCCAATGGTTGTGCAAGGAAATTTGATCAGGACTACCTTAACCCTTTGGGGATCGCGAAATACCTAAATATAAGGAATAGCATTTAGTCTTTGAACGAATTCTCAACAGAAATTTGTTGTAAAAACTAGTTTAAATCACTATTTTACTTAATGTATGAAATGTATGAAATACAAATACATAATATAAATGCATTAATATATGAATAAATTTCAATATAATACGTGTACGGGAAACCCCTGTTCGGATTTAGAAACTCCAAAGCCCCGTACACAGCATTCTGTAATTGTGAAGTGTCATAGTGGTAATTCATAGCACACTATTACAAGTAAAATAATAAATAAACTAGAATTAAGTATGGAAATAAGTGATATGGAAATGGAGAGCATGAAAAACTTTTTGAAATTTAATATGATAGTATCTGCTTACATTTCTGCAGGGACTTCAAGCCAAGACGTTGGGTGGGAATAGTCTTGACGAAGCCCTGCAACGTGGGGCGAAACGTTGCCTCAATAAAAATAGTATAATTATTTACTATTTGAGTTTTTTTTTTACCGCATCCGGACCATATTCCATTCAAAAAATAAAAATATTTCTCATTTTTCGTGAGGAGTGAATTTGTTTACACATTTCCCTCGACTAACTTGAAACATACCCATTCATAATATTTTGTCTTTTTCAGGTAATACCAATAAAGTTAGATTTGAATGCAAAACAAATTCACTGGTATATGTCCAAACAAAAATGAATACATTGTATGATGTACCAAATTCAAACTGGAGGAGAAGACAAGAAGGTAATCATTATTCTCGTCCTCTCTGTCTCGTCATCTCGTCCTCGGCTGGGCAGATAATTATTTTCTGTTATACTGTAGCCGTGAGTCAATCCTGTGACTTCTGAGAGCCCTCCTTGGATCCACTCAGCCTCATAAAGGGATACCCTTTGGTAAAAATCTTGCGGTCGAGCATGATTCTGATCAAAACACCTCCTTGCACAACCGTTGATCTAGTAACAGTGCTTCCTTACAAAGTACTGCACCTTTTTTTTTACTATACAAATAAATATAAATATCAAATTACAAAATATCGATTGAAAAGTGTAGCATAACCTCTAAGTTCAAAACAAATAGAAACTCATGATACGCGTGAAGGAAAATACTCCATAACCAAACTAGAGTTAAGAGTTAAAGGCGATATATTTCGACTAGGGTAAAGCCACGATATATCTCCAAATAAGAGGTGATAAATCAGATTTCAAAGGAGCCGGATTTCGAAAGAAAAAAAGTTGCAAGAAAGTTTCATGGGAGATGGACAGGGTTATCCAGCAGATATTTTGGAATGATTAAGGTGAAAAAATATTCTTTTATGGAGGATGGTCTGAATGAACAGATCAAAGGTCGCTGTAGGCAAGTATATTGTAATATCGCCTTTGTTATCTCTAAGGTAAACAACCTGTAGGAAATCCTATCCGCCGTATGTCAGTAATGGCCAGGAAGAAGATATTGTGTATATAAACTATAACTTACAAGAGGTGATTCAGTTGAATTTTGATTTTGAAAGCATGATTACTTCCTCAAACTCTATTTCTTTGACTAAATCTCTTTATGTTGCCATCAGTCATAAACTGCCCTATCTTTCATGAAATCTTTTGCCATGTAACCAATTAAGCGTTTGAACGATGTCCAGAGAAGCTACATCAACATATAACTTTTAATCGAGTATAACTTCTTTGTATTTCATCATTTGTTATAGTAATGAAGTCATTGAGCTTATGAAGTAAAAGCCAATAATAAATTGAGCTAGTGGTGTATTATTTCAATTTGCTAAAGTTCTCTCTCTATAGAAAATTCTGATGTGTTATTGGATATATTGGTCTATGTTATCTATTCTAATAGATTGATATATTCCATGTGGATATCTCCTTGGATATGTTGTTAATTCTTCTCAAAAAACTTACTACAGCTTTCCGGATTATTAGCTGAGAGTTTAGTAATTATTGAATTACAACTCTTGGCATTACATTTCACGAAATGTCCATTTTGTTCGAGAAACCACTGGGAAGTAAAGAAAATGGGAGGAAGAACAGCTGTGACAAAATTCTTTATGCATTGATTACAAAGTTATTAGCTTTCCGTGTTTATTCGGTCAGAGTAGAGAGGAAAAAAGAAGAAATACAATTAGAAATATATGAAGCATATTATGATATTATAATATTATGATTTGCATTGGAAATGTGTAAACAAATTCACTCCTCACGAAAAATGAGAAATATTATTATTTTTTGAATGGAATATGGTCCGGATGCGGTAAA
>NW_027107900.1:437555-443753 GCF_000696795.3 Halyomorpha halys | reverse complement strand
TTTTTCATGCTCTCCATTTCCATATCACTTATTTCCATACTTAATTCTAGTTTATTTATTATTTTACTGTAATAGTGTGCTATGAATTACCACTATGACACTTCACAATTACAGAATGCTGTGTATGGGGCTTTGGAGTTTCTAAATCCGAACAGGGGTTTCCCGTACACGTATTATATTGAAATTTATTCATATATTAATGCATTTATATTATGTATTTGTATTCATATATTTATATTATGTAGTTATATTCTATGCATTTGTATTTATATATTTATATTATGTAGTTATATTCTATGTATTTATATTATGTACTTATGTAAAGAAAAAGTATGCGCTATATTTAATTCAAAAACTAGATCCATGGACCCCCTCGCCATTGTATGCTAGATATGAATATAATAATTAATTAATCATTGGAGTTCCTTTCCAACGGTATCGTGTTCACCAATTTACTATGCTATTATATGTGAGGTAGCATGCAGGGATTCTTAATTATAAAGTAAAGTCTTTGTTACATATTTTATATTTACAATTATATATACATTAGAAAGAATAATATGAGAGAGCATGGTAGACCTGTTTCCTTGTACTTTCATTGTTATTTTATGAATTGAGAAATACCAGTTGGGATATTTGATATTTATACTAACTCTATGTTATTAATTCTATTATTGCCATTCAAATTACAACAGGAAAGGTCTTACTTGTTTTGGTACGTCGGTCGGCTTGGCAGTTGTTGCGGAAGAGCGTCCATATTCGCTTGGCTCCTCAGCCTCCCGGCTGCTGCTGCTGAATCTCTGCTAGGTGTGACTTCCTCCTCTGGCCTCTAACTCGTCTTCCCCTGATCTTCCCTCAGACTGTCTTCAAGTGTTCATCTCTCGTAGACTGTATCCAACTGTCAGACTCCCTTTATACTTGACAGACTCAAAATACTTTGACTGTATTTTCCTCGAACTGTTTAAAGTGGCCACGTTTAAGATAAGGCCTGTTTACTTATTTATCTCTGCCAACAAGGTCAATCGTCCCCAGGGGGTGCATACCCTCTGTTACCTATATATATCGGTACATTACTTTAAATGTTTAGCCGATCGGGTCTATGCCTAGGCCGGCAGCCCTTTGTTATGCCGACAAAAGAAATTACTTCAAGCTAAAAAATTCCAGCTGGTGCCTCTCATATATATCAAGAGTAAGATTTAGATAAATTATAGTTATATTTAAATGATATTATAAGAACACTTGACAATATAAGGAAACGATGGAATACTTGAATTAGAAAAGTAGAATATCACACTATCGTGGAACACCATAATAATTAATTACACAGGGTTCATAATTAAGCCTCCTTTTATCCTTAATTAGAATTAAGTTCCAGTTATCAGTCTTAAGATGGTTTTGAGACATTTTTTTTTCTTTTCAGGTAATTTTTCTTTATTCATAAAATGATCTAGAGCTGTAAGTTTTTGGAAATAGACAATCTGTTAAAAAATATACCAACTCAAGTATGCACAATTTGTGCATTTTTTGCTAAGACAAATACCAGAAAAGTGGTTACTTATATTTTCGTATTGTGATCAGTTATTAATAATATGAATGTTATATAAAAATATATATTGTAATCTATGACAATTATGGAGTGATAAGTCCACTAGAGTTGGAGCTAGACTTTCGCTTGATAATGAGATTTGCTTTAAATCAATGTTTATGAAAATCTGTGTGTTTACTTATAATAATATTGATTTAAGCAATAATATCAAAGTGATGGCAACTTGAAGTAAGATCAGAAAGAATCATGAGAACAAATATCAATGTCAACTATAAAAGGATAATAGTATCATCTCTAAACTTCTAAAAATATTCCAATTCATCTATAATAACCGATGAATTAACTATTATAATAACCGCGCAATTAAATAGGTTACATCAACTTATTTGTGTTTCGCATTGACCGCACCCCTTACCATCTTCTCCTCGTACGTCATCCACGATCAACTATCTCTCATAATTAAAAATAAAAAAAAAGTCTAAAATGCGTATATTATATTTATTAACTAGTTCGGATTGAAAAATCGTTGTGTTTTAAATCAAACCATTTCCATTCTTGATATTCAAAGTAACATCATTTCCTTATAAAAAAAAATGTGTTTTAATCCAAATAGTAAATTTGAATAGAAAAATAGAAGAGACTGATGTACAAGCATTTTGAGTTTACATATATTCTATCCCAGCTGCTCCTAAAATGGTTTATTTCGAAATTCATCTAGTAACCCTACGAGAATAAGTTAGTAGCTACTTCATTGTAGTAAAACGTTTAGAGCGTTAATCTTAAGTTGGGGAGAAGTTACTTTTGCCATATCATATGATATCTCTATGCGTCAACGGAAAACATAAGGGTATTCACACACGCTATACATTTATCTTTCGAAGAATTGTTGGGATATATAATCTTTTTTTTTAATATACTAGTGTTAAAACGATAAATAAGATAAAAATATTAAGTAGACAAATAGACTGTGGTTTAAAGGGATATTCAAGTTAATCATCATCGAATACAGAAAAACACTCGTCTTTCTTGGACAAGTTTGTTTACAGATTAATCCAGAGCATAAACTTCCTCGTATTTCCAGATGGCTCCCGCACAACTAGGAGGCCCCCTAGCCTGACCTGTAGACATGGGCACATTAGGCAGATAGCCGAGATATTGCTTTCAGATCCACCAGCTAACACAGATAGGAGGCGCAACCACTTTCCTGCGCTCCGGTCGTCTTGACAAATACGCTTGGGTTGGGCATTTCAACATCAGAGAACACTTCGGAACTCCTGAACCAACTATCATTCCTAGCCTGTTATTCGCTATTGTTATAATAGATATGGTTGATATTATCATATAATTGTTTTATCATTGATCGTTGTTGGTCTAAAACATTAATAAACTACAAAACACCATTGAGAATTCAAATTGACCGAACACTCACAATAGTGACCTAAATAGATTAATGCTGGGTAGAACCAGTCATACGTACTATTTGTTTTTAAGATCATTCTCACACGATTATACAATTATAACACATTAATTGGGCTTGATTATAATAAACATAAATCAATTTCCATTTAAATTGGTTCATAGAGCTCTTGGAGTCTCAATTTAATTACATTTCACACTCATCGATTACTTATTAAATTATAATTTACAAATAACATAAATTTTATTATAATAACTAACGGGAATTAAAAATGTAACCTAAACTTTATGATTACCTTCTGGATATGCAATGATTTGTATTATATTAGTAATGATGATATTATAATTTGAGAGCCCCGTTTACATCTCCACTCATGACATTAGTCCAGCTGAAGACCTACACTATTGGTCGAAAATTCTGCAATGAATAAATAGTTGAGAAATATTTTTCCTTCCTTCTTTACCGCATTTCATCTTTAAATATATTAATGATAATATGGTAATCTTAGACTGAAAACTTATTACACCCTTTTTTTTTTTTATTTTTTTCGGTATAATGTTATTTTATTAACATAACTGAAAAATAGGTTTTCGAAGTTTCAAATGCATTTTTGGTACAGCTTCCATTTTCCCATGAAATTGCTAAACTACAAGTACAACCGTAAAGCTCTATAATGCCTAATACTACTGGCCTCGAGATTCTTCTGTTTGGTAGCACTCTAAATTTAGCTTCTATTCGTCCTGTTTACAGCTGTCCACGGACTTAGTTCTACCTCAGTTATTGAGGAGGAGAGAAGGAGAAACATATCGTATAGAAGGAGAAACGTATGAAATTGTCCGAGAGACTCAATTAATAGGAAAGAGGATGATCCCATCATCGATGCCTATGGTAGCCTAGCACCTGATATATAAGATTGTTTTAGAGAAACAGTGTGGCGCAGTGAGTTAAGTACTGTTTTACTGATTCGGGGTTCCAATCCGGTAGTGACAGATAATAATTTATTCTGTTACTGTAGTGGTGAGTCAGCTCTGTGTGATTGTGAGTCCTGCATGGTCTACAACTTCGATTGCACTATTGATATATTAAGAGAATTAAAAAATCTCAAATTAGTTATGTTTTTTTTTATATATATGAATGAATGGATATGAGGATGGGAATGTACAACAATTTCAACATGCAATATTCTACTTTCCTTGTAACAATCAAAATAGTAATTAAAATAAAATATTTTAGCCGAATATAATGAGACCTTTAAATTTACTGTAACTCTTCATCTCGCAGTGCACTTTAACAGGCCCACCAAAATGCAATGTGTGCGACAAAGTAGGGCACATGGTGACCTCGAAGGAGTGCCCTGTGAGGATGGATCTCCAGGAGAAGAGGAGGATCAAGAGGGAAGTCCCAGAAACACCACCAGCGCGGCTCAGACAAACGCCCAGCAGGAGGGTCTAGAGTGACATCGCCTTCTCAGAGCTAATGGGAGGATCTTCAGCCCAGAACCACAAAAGCCGCCAACCCAGTCTTCCCAGGTGACCAGTGCCTCTATAACAACTTTTTTCCCGCATGTACCAAATGATGGGTATGGTGACCATGCTCATGGAGATAATGGACAAGATCCTAGCTCGCCACTGTGACTGAACACCTAGTCATTAACTACAATTTTAGAGGCCTCTCACCGAAGCAGCCTGAAATCGAGCTTTTACTGCAGCAGCATAGACCTTCAATGGTGGCGCTCACCTTCACTATGCTCACCACCTCGTCACGGATGTACTTTCAATGGTACACCGCATACCGAGAGTCTTACCTCCCGGGAGTTCGTGAAAGAGTCATGATCTTGGTCAGGAGGAACTTCCCGTCAAGTAGCATCCCGAACCCAGCGGCGTCTACCTAGGATACTCATCTAGTCACAGTAGATGTACAGTTCAACCCCATCAGGAAGCCACCGAAGCACATCCTCATTCTGATTGGCCAGCGGAACAACCTGCGCAATGTCTTTCTGCGCACGCGTGACTACAGCTTGAAACCGGCCATCAATGACTCGGCAGATAGCCTCCCGCATGCATGACTGAAAGACAGCGCTCTGGCATGACCAACTTCGAAGAACACACAACGACCACAGACAGTTAAGTTGGCCAGGACATTTGTCATCAAGAGGATAACAGTGCATCTGATTGATGGGAACGACCTGATGACGTCTGGGGAACAGGCTGCCTTACTGGTAGTATGTAGCATGTAGCGAGGGATGCTGAGCGGACGTCTCCACGACCAGCTAGAAGCCCGCCAAGTCCCGTCGAGAAGCCTATCTTCTCCACCTTTGGCCAGGTGGAGTCGGTACTACGCCGCACCAAGGGCAACAAGTCGTTTGGACAGGACTGGCAGTCAGGCGTTTGAGGGCGTGTCCCACCCGCTGCTGCTCCGCCGACTGGAGAAGTTCAAGTTTCCCGCTGCCCTATGCCGATTGGTCCGAAACTACCAGAGTGGAAGATCATTCGTCGTAAGAGTTGGTGAAGTCTTGTCGCCTCCTGTCCCCACCACCTGCGGAGTACCTCAAGGCTCGATGCTTGGACCTCTACTGTACGTTGTTTTCACGGCACCAGTAGTCGCCATCAAGCATCGAGATGTTGTGGTAGCAGCTATGCCGACGACATCGGTGTCTATGCTTCCAGCATGAGAGCTGACCTGGCCCTACACAATACACAAGCTACTTCTGCTACCATCGTGGCTGCTCTGAAGAAGGACGGGATCAAGGTTAATCCGTCGAAGACGGATGCTATTGTCATGTCCTTTCAGAAGGGCAAAAAGAGCAGGCTACCCCAGCAGTTCGTTGTGGATGGTGAGGGTCAGAAACTCTCAAATAGCATCCTCTACATCTGAGTGACTATCGACAGGCATCTCACCTTCTCAATCATATTGGGGAGAGGATTAAGCTGGCCCGAAGTCGTATAGGTCTAGCACCTACTCATCTTACAGCAGATCTCGCTCCGCCTCAAGCTGAAGATCTACAAGGCCAACATACGTCCGACCCTGCCCTATGGTGCACCACTCATGCGACACCTCTACAAGACCACATTAACCAATCTTCAGAGCTTTCAGAATTTCTTCCTTCGGCGAATAGTCAGAGGAACCACACTCCAACGGCCCAAGGATAGTGTAATCCGAGAGGAGCTCCAACTCCCTTCTGTGCCGGAATTCATAGGCCGTAGGCACATCAAATTCATTGATGGGCTGAAAGCCT
>NW_027107900.1:433254-437127 GCF_000696795.3 Halyomorpha halys | reverse complement strand
ATCCATCTATTTTAGCAAATTGGTCTATAATATACTTAATGTCCAATTTATGTCCAAGCCAGGTTCAAGATTGACCTTTAAATTTAAGGTCACACATATTCACAATAATTCATAGGTAGGACCCACGAATAATCATAAGTTAATACAACCAATTGTTTATCGGTTGCAATAAATTCAGTAAAGAACATCATAACCAGATCTATTGTATAATGCAGTGTCTTCTAAAACCTGTCATCGGAAACTGGTAACATTCACAATTCAGGCAGGGACCCAAATAATATTTTTGCGTTAGTTCCTAGAGTGATTACAATACTTTTGTCTAGAAACAAGGACTAAAGAAAAAAATATTGATTGACTCAAGTTATGTTGAAGAAAATATATAGATAATACATACCAACGTTTCATTCCCTGAAATATTGGATATTCTCAAAAAGATCAAAGGGCCATAAGAAAGCAGCTTGATACGACAGCCAAAGCCGGGACAAGTTAATTAATCTTTAAAGGTAAATACAAAGGTTGCTCCCTCACAGGTAACATGGCTGGTATTAACCTATTCGTACACAGGTCGGCCCTCTCACATACTCACTATCATGGAGATTACCCGGTTCTCTAAACACATGAGATTGCGCCTAATTTAGCAGGCAATAATAGTTGGAAATGTTTACTTGCCTTTAGAATACAATTCACAATTAATTTGGTGTAAAAGCAGTTCGGTTCCTGGTTCGAGCAAGCGGAGTATCCTATCGTGGAGAAGGGGAGGGGGACAGAAAAACGCAATAAGTCTGATGCCTTTTTTGTATGTAATATTGTTGTAAAATAAAAAAAAAAATCTACTTCTATACAATATAAATTTTTATGTTTTGCATTTATCATTTGATCCAGCAATTTGTAATATTGAAAAACTGGCCTATAAACTTAATTTTTAAGATAATATTTTAAAACACTCTGTATTTGAGTTGGTGAGACTTAATTCCGCAAATATGTTAATGGTAAATTATTTGAACTAAGGAATACAAAAATCGGAATTTTCACATTAGTTTCTTAAAGTGGCAATAGTAAGTTCTGAGTTTTCAGGATCTTTATAAAACAAAATGAATTAATTTGAATCCTTGTTGTTTGTTAGTTTTGAAAGGGCGTTTAACAGCCTGAACACCAACACCTGTTGGTTGTTGGTTTTTGTAAGGCATAGTTGTTCCATAGTCATAGCTTGAAAATGTACTTATAAGTTGGATGCGAGGGTTGCAGGTATAGCCGGGAAAAATAATTTGTAGTTAATAGTTGTCGACTAAATAGTAGGGGTGGTAATCCAGATTCAAAACATAGACTTAAAATTGGACTGGTCCTAAAGGCACCTGTGGCTATGCGGATTCTGAGCCATACAAAACTTCCATAATCAAGTTTGGAGCGGATTAAGGCTATGTACACTTTTAACATCTATCAGTCCCCATGATGTTTTAAGAGGACTTTTAAGATTTTATCTATGTATCTGCTTTTAAGTGTACTGATTTGGTGGTTCCAAGAAAGACGCCTATCGGATATGAGGCCTAAAAATCTACAATGTCGTACAAGTGGTCGATAGTGGATCTCTCTCTACGAAACCCGCATTGATAGCTCTGGAGAATATCACTTCTTTCAAGGATCCATACCAAGCGCTTGTTAACCATTCGTTCCATTATTTTTCAGAGGTAACTTGTTAGAAATATGGGGCGTTAACTGTTTGTTTGGCGCTTGTCTTTGCCTACTTTTAGGATTGGAACTACTACTGATTGTCGCCAGGCGTTAGGAAATTCACCAGTTTTCCACACATGATTAAAGAATTCGAACAGCCAGTTTAAACAGTTTTGTGGAAGGTACTGAATCATTGCGTAATGAATGTCGTCAGGACCGGGTGATGCTCCCTTGAGATCTCGGAAAATCTATTTAAGTTCCCACATAGAGAAAGGAGAGTAATATTTTTTTCTGGGTCTTCGGTATGGTAATATATGGGGTTATCTGCGGGTTCCTGATCTTCTGTATCATCCAAATGAATGGAGGGTGGGTTAAAGATTTTTGAGTAATATTCACCGAAGTTTTCAGCTATTATTTCAGGGTCATCGGTCAGTTTCCCGTGACAAAGTAGTGTATATCGGGTTGCTGAGTGGTTTTTGTAAATTTTTCTGATTTTATCCCACACTAAATTAGTGAGGGTGGATGAATTTATAGTTTCGACAAATTGTTTCCAGGATTTAGATTTGCTATTATTTATTGTTCGTCTGCATAGGGCTTTTTATTTCTTGAATCCTTTATTTACTGTTAATAATATAAGAACCGTTACTAGCGCTTATGCCAAATTTTTGGTGAAATAAATAATATTTGAGAAACGGATTTTGGAGCTAACACTTCCAAATTCTGATTAGCAAAACGGATAGTAAATATAGGAGATAATCAGACCCCGATAGCTCTCCATATGAAAACGCCGAATGGTAACTGAATGGACATTGAACGTGCCTAATCATCTTTGACAAGAAAATCTCTATAACCCGTAATCTGTTTCAAAAAAGTAATTACCGATGCTCAGAGCATTTAATATTAACTTATGTCTGGTGGATGTTCTCACCTGTTGAAGTTGGGGAGAAAAAAAAACGATAAATTCTGGAATAACCATGTTATGGAATATGTTTATTTACCCAAAGGTGCCGGAAGGATATTCCACTTTCTAAAAATATCACAAAAAAAAGAAAAAAAAAAGAAATTTGAAATATAAATGCATTCCATCATTTACTTTGTACTAGTATTTCTTGTAATTTGCTTTTTTACTTAATTTTTTCATGAAACTCATCGCTCTAAATTGTTTCTATAAGACATTTCGAGTCTAAAAACATCTTTGAATAATGTTCTAAAACAAATCCGAAAAATAAAAATTTTTGTAGGAAGTAAAAATAATTGTAGATTGAGCCAAACATGCTTCATGTTTATTCACAACCTCCATAAAAATACTATCGGATCGGACAGCTTATGGTGACATCCATTCAAGAGAAGGCAGCAATAAAATATGTTTAATCATCTCAACTGGAAGATATATTGGCTTCACTTTCCCTACCATTTTATTTTCATGACCGGTCCGTTAAACATCAGAGCCGGTCAGTTAATTAAACAGCATGAGAGGAATCGCTGAGCGGCCTGGCAGTAAGTTATGAAGTTTTTTTGCTGAAATATTTCCACACTAACTCCGTGGTTACTAGGTTTTTAAGGGATGTGTATTACAAGATTTTGTATACGAAAATAGTTGCCCATACAAAACATAAGTAAAAATCTTCACACAGAACTGGGCAAAAGTATTCGTATACCTACTTAAATTTAAATTAAATATATATAATTGAGAAATAAACCCCGCTCATGGTATGTGATTGTATGATTTTTGAGTATGATGATGGAGGATTTATTGACTGCAAGTAATAAAAAGACGAAAAGTAATAGAATGATATAGAATACTCTTTCGTCAAAAAATCCAACAAAAATAAATATATTTCTCGATTTTCATATACTTTTTCTTCAACTGGAGACCTTTTGACCGGCCTGGAAACCAGATCACCCAACGCGATCATCCAATTTCTTTTAAAGTAAACAAAGTAATTTTTCAGCACATTTTTAATTGAATAATTTATTGAATTTATATTTATTGATCAACGTGATACTTGGTACTCTAGGAACAAAAATTTATTCTGTAATGAATAACAATTAGTTTTTTATTTAATCTATTTATATCCAGTTAGTTGATAAAAAATTTAAGTAGAAAAATCCAATGACAAAATTGATCTATTGAATCAATTCAATAGTAAAATATTATGTATTATTTCGATTGATAATTGCTTCATAAAAGTTTAGCATGCAAGT
>NW_027107900.1:421329-433199 GCF_000696795.3 Halyomorpha halys | reverse complement strand
TATTCTCATTAAGTAGTGTGCTAGAGGAACGTCCTGTCGTGGATTTTTTTGGAATCAAAAATATATAGTCTCACACCTTAAGAAAAAATCAGCAGGGAGGGGACTGTTTTGAGAATCGAGGTCAGAAGATTTACATAAGAGTGAGATTTCACCATTGGATCCCTGGGTTTGAGTTATTAATTTCATAACTGGATCTGTGCGGCTGCGCACTAATCAATATTTCCGAAATCATAACATTGTAAAAATATAAAGGTTGGACATAATTATTTTTCAGTATATTGAGTTTTAAAGGGGTCTATGGATTATTTAATAATATTTGTTGTTGCTTAGGTTGTATATAGTCTACACTCCTAATTAATGAAAATAAATAAAAATCCTCTGCTCTAACTCCAGCAAGAAATTCCAGACAATACTTTGAAGGCTTACAGAATGGGAGAATTGGGTCCCTGAAAGGGGAACCTTATAAGATTGGCTATCTACAGATTGTCACCCCCTTCCAAGAACCTATTGTACTGGAAATAAATGGGATCTTCATAGAACTCACCTGGGCATGAATACACAGAATTTAGAGTCTATTATCGTTGACCTTCTTAGACTAAAATTCTAAAAACGACCCAAGGATAATATTATATTGCCCCCTTTTGTTATGTATTTTGATTAAACTAATAAAAAGTTTGTCCTAGCACATATTTTTTCCCCTTCATCACTACAAAATTTAGAATTTCGAATAGATTTTCCTTGTGTAATAATAGTTGACTATGATCTACGGTCTATCCTCAAAGAATACCTTTAAAATTTTATCATTTTCCAGTTCTTCTCCCGTGCACCTACACCTGAAATTTCTATGCAAAGAAGTACTTTCGTTTACGGATTTTGATCATAAATTAGATTGAAAGATAAAATCAAATCGGCCAATTCGTGTTTCATTCGCCACGTTCTGAAAGCGAAAATCGTTAAAAAAAAAAGAAGGTAGGATTTGTTTCTGCAGTTTTTGATAATTTATATGAAAATGATATGGAAAATCTAAAAAAACTACAACTAAATTACTTTAAAATTTTATTTCTTATGAGGATTGGCCATCATGATTTGAATTTCCTAGACCAGGCGAGCAGACTGAAATGGCTGCTATGATGATGACGCTTCAATGTTTCGATTTTGAAAACAGAACCTTGATATACATTGAATTCTGAAACGATTCTATTTTTTTTTTGGTAACTGTTGCCTTATTGACGGACCGGATCAAAAACGATTTGAATTTGTCTTAGAATCTGATTCAATATAAAAATCTATTAACAAAAGTATCACATTACATTGAAAATTCCAGATCTAAACGCGCTGGAAAAAAAATTAGATAAGGTTAGAAAATTATCAATACCCTTCGACCCATCTAACTGACATGACCCAAAGAGAATCAAATTTCAAGAAGTTGTATGAATAAGAGGAAATGAACGTGTATTTTTTCCCGATCCCTCTAAAATATAAAATAAACATGAATTAATACAATGGATTACATGAAGAAAACAAAATTAAAATTGAATACTACCTTTTTCTACCGTGGGTATTCGAATGTCTGAATGAAACACCTATCTATGTTTTGAGATGCTCGTTCTGTGGAAACTCTTTATTACCTGGAGGTGAGGGACCACTGCGTGATTATGAACTTGTATTCGGGAACACTGTGTGTTCGTGTGCCAAAATTATCATTTCTTTACTTTACCTTTCGTTAATATTCTATAGCTCAAATTGGATGGGACATTGTACGGTTCTTAATATGTGACTCACTCTTGGTGTTTCATTTCGGATAATGTTTTCATTGGAATTTTGCTTAGTAAGAAAGAACCGGTTGTAAATTGAAAACAAAAAAAAAAGGAAAATAATTCTAAAAGTTAAAAGGATCCAGTTTATATGCAATGCGATCTTGCAATGGAGATGAGGGGCTCCACTGTAGCTGGATGTTATTTCTTTTTCCTTTTTTTTTGTCTTGTAGTACCTGTAGGCGGAGTGGCCTTTTGAATATTTAAAACTTGCTTTATTTTCTCTAGGTATCTCGAAAAAGGTTTAGAAAAATTGGGGTAGGCAGCAGTATTATTTTTATTTTTATTTATTTTTTTTTACGCACCAAAAAGAACTGTGACCTAATTCAAAAATGTACTATATTATTTAACTTATAATAAAATTGTAAACATGTGTTTTTCTAATTCAGATATTTGTTTCTATTATTAAATGTGTACCTACTTACATAAAATTTAAATGAAGTTTTATAGTAAATTTAAGATTAATTGTATTTTGAAGTTTATTTATCTCAAATGGTGCAGTTTTTAGTTGTGTAAAATTGGTTTATGTAGGGTAAATCTAGTTAATTATTAAACAAAAAAATTTCTATTTTATAATTTATACCTCTTGATGATTTACCTTGAATGTATATTTGGAAATCCCATACTTGTATTTCACCTATATTAAATGTTCGGATTCTGAAAAGATTTTCTGTTTCAACACAATCACACAAAAACACAAACTTAATCTTAACATTATTTTTAAGAAAACTTAAATAATATTTTATAATGATCTACATGATTTCAATGAGACATGATTTAATGGTTATAAAATCTAATATTAACTCCTGTAGAGATAACATAGGATTCTGAAAGAGAAAGATGAAAAAATAAATAAATATGATGGCTAACTAAAATTTACTTACATTTACTGACGACTTCACATTATTTCATACATATCGATTCCTTACAAAAATTAATATTGCTCTCTTCCTAATTAAAACACTTCTGCTAGTATACACTGTTATTAGTTTGTAAGTTATTAAATATGATCTAACTTATTTTAACCATAAAATATTTTCCTATCACTTTGAAAAAATATATATTATTAGGTGAGAAATAGATTATTATATCAAGTATAAATTGATTATTTGGTATAAAAATAAAATCACTTTTTTTTAAACATAAGTCAATTTATTTGTAATTTTGTAATGTTTATTTATTTGCCTAACTAATGTTTTTAAGTCCACTCAACTACTAATATTCACATTTAGAACTGTAACATATTAAATTTTTTATATTTCGAAATATATTATTACAAAGGAAACCTTTTAAAAAAATTTTTGTTTGTAATACCTTTTTACACGGAAACACATTTAAAACACATTTTTTTCAACTATAATCATATCATTAAAAATGTACTTACATGTTATATTTCCTTATTGGCTGGACTTTTTTCAAAAGAATAAGTGAAGTTAATAGGTAATGTCACATTTACATCTTAGGGCTACCAAAAAATTTCAGAATTACGGAAGTCATTAAAATTTCTCTATTTATATCTTTAGTTACAGGTTTTCATTCACGTCTTGATTTTTTTTATTAACATACAAACTTGAAAGCAGTGAAAAATGTTTACCTAGAGTTGTATGAAAATATAAATAAAATATATGCGAACGTTTAAAGAAAATTACACAGCATAACATACAAAACAGTACTTAAACAATTTAATAAAATCAGTTACTGGAATGAAATATTTTCTGAGGTAGCTGATGTCTTATTATAACCAACATGAATGTATAGTAATCCTTGAAAACTATTTTATTCAAGTGAGATTTTATAATTGACCTTTGTTTTAGAACTACCGTAATATCGTTGGTAATTTATTATAAAAACCTAAATTAACTAAATCCAAGAAAATATATTTACATAGCATGCATAAGAACTGGTGAAGATATAAGCGATCATTGTTTAGCATTTACAATAACTGTTTCTTCTGCCTACATTTAGAGGTCAAGAGAGAGTAGAATTTCGTATCACCAGCGAGATCCTGCTTATCTAATTATATACCTTTATTTTCAAGGTAATTAGTCTCTATACATTCAGTAATCATAATTTTAATGGTTTTTATATCCTACAAAATTACATTGTGAATATGATACAGATCATCGCTCCATTCATATTCATTCGGATTAATCTCCGATTATAAACAATATTTACTATTATTTATTTATTGTTGCGCTTTTAATTAACTAATAATGGTTGTACACTTTTTAAATATGCGATATTCTCCCCTTTCCTGTCTCAAAAGGTTTTGATGTAATTTAGCGGTCTATCGGACTGTATATTGAGGCTATAACCGGATTACTGGGAACATATAACCACCTAGTCTCCTTCACTTCGGCTTATTTAGTTAATGGAATCTGGAAGATAACAATATTTACATTATTTTTATCTCTCTATTATATAAAATGTTTTTAGCCATCAGATTTAACATATTATTACCGTGTTATATTTTATTTTATATATAAGGTGGAATTATAAAAACGAAAAAAAAAAAGTTGAAAAAATAATATAATCTTAACTACAGAATGTAAATTACAGTTATATAATTTGAGCAACGAGTAATACAGTTCAATGAATAGTTGTTTAATTTGTAAAATGGAGGTTGGTCCGCGGTTAGAAGACTACGGGGAGGGAGGGGGGAAGGTGTACCCCATTTATTAATAACTGTGAAATTTACTTTTTCTCGTTATGTGGTATTAATGTAGTTAAAATGAATCAAAATATTATTGATATTGATACGTATGAGAGGCACTAGCTGGAATTTTGTACCTAAGTAAGTTCTTTTGTCGGCATGTCGGACCTGATAAGGGGTCATTACAAAGGAACCGCTATGGGCCATTGACTCTGGACGGAAAAAGATTAAAAGTAATATATAGATATATATAAATAACAGGTATGGCTGGGTACACGCACTCCCCCCCCCCCACCGGGACTGTTAACCGCGGGTACCTATACAGCCCTTATCTCACACCTGGGCACACTAAAATCACGGGCAAAGGCGATGACCTCTGTCAAAGCAGCCTCAGGTCAGATCAAGAGAGTTGCCGCCACACGAGCACAGAAAGGCCTATGACCTTCCCACCCCCTCTGAAGGGTAAGTAAAAGAGAGTGGGAGCATAGAAGGACCAATGAGAAGAGTGGTGATCGGAAGTGAGGAGGAATCAGAAGTAGAGGAGAGAAAAGGAGTAAAAAGAGCTGAGGAGAGTGGAAAATGAGAGTTGTGAGGCAGTTGAAGTCAGTGGAGAGAGAGTGGAGTGGCAGTTGAAGTCAGTGGAGGAAGAGTTGAGAGGCGGTTGAAGACAGTCGAAGAAATCACACATCGCAGTTGAAGTCAGTGGAGGAAGAGTTGAGAGGCGGTTGAAGACAGTCGAAGAAATCACACATCGCAGGAAGCCGACGGGGGCCCCGCCGGCAGGCTGCAGGGCGAAGTTAATATGGACGCACTCTGCAACAACTGCCAAGCCGACCGACGCACCAAGACAAGACCTTTTCCGTTGTAATTTGAATGACAATAATAGAATTGGTAACTTAGAGTCAGTATAAATAATAAAGATCCCAACTGGTACTTCTCAATTCATAATATAATAATTAAAGGATAAGGACACAGATAATCATAAGATTATTATCTCTCTCATAAGATTATTCTTGCTAATGTATATATGATTGTAAGTATAAAATAATGAAACCAAACTTTACTTAATAATTAAGAATCTCTGCAGGCCACCCCATAATAATAGCATAGTAAATTGGTGAACACGATACCGTTGGAGAAGGACTCTAATAATTAATTATAGATATTCATATCTAGCATACCATGACGAGGGGGTCAATGGTATCTTGTGTTTGAGTTAAATATATCGCATACTTTTTCAGTCGGTTCCCATCAGGAATCAATAAAGATACAAATACATAATTACATAGAATATAAATATAAACACATGAAAATATGAATAAATTAAATATTAATGTGTACGGGGAACCCCAAGTTGGGCTTAGGACACCCGAAGTCCCGTAAACGGCAGTATTTTCTAAAATCTACTACTTTCAAACCATAGTTTACGTTTCATTACCAATTTATTTTGTATTTTCAACGTGTTTCTTAAACTTTGTATGCATTACATAAATTTAGGAAAACATTTTTTTAAATTTACTGCAATTATAATTGTATTTTTAATTTTTGGGAACCTTATAAGAAATGATATGAAGAATTTTGACATCATATGTCATAAGAAATTCAGATCTCGCATCTCTTATTTTTCAGTAGATGTGTATTTGGTTAAGTGCTAACTCCTCGTATCTTTTTGAATAAAAAATTCAAAGAGGTTGGAAATCACGATTTGGATCGGACACTTCAAGAAAGAGGATGTTATGGTGTTGGGAATGTGTTGAGAATAATGTTTTCCCACGAAAATTTGTGGTTGTGGCTTTTGGTATTTTGTTTAGTTCAGGACCTAAAAGGAAATGTTTTCCAGAGGAATTGAATCAAGATTCGGAAAGAGAGACAAAAAATATGCCTGAACAAGAATTATGCGAATTGGGAACGTTTGAATTGTTATAGTTTTGATTTACATGAAATTAAAAACTTATTAGAGAGGTGTATTTCTTGGTGAAGAAATAGGGTGAAGCTTCAATGCTAGTTTACAAATGGAATATGGGAGTAATAGAGGGGTCCACACTGAGAGAGGAACGAACTTAAGTTTTTTCAGGTCAGTGGTGTTCAGGGATAGGAAAATTAGGTTTTATTTTGACTTTTGAATACAACGTGAATGTGAAGAAACGATGTGAATGTGAATTTCCGAGGAAATTATTAGTTATAAGTACTAGCGGTAAGGTCTGACATTGCGTTGCCAGTTCTCTTAATATTCGAGTACAGGACAGTTCTGAGATTACTCTTCTTGAGTGTCTTTTTACCTCTTCCTTTCTGGAATCTATCTGTTACTTTGATTTAATTTTGTTTGTATTTTTGACATATCTTATAGTCGACTGGCCTTATTTTATTCTTTTATAGAAAGGGACGTTAAACGAATCAGAAAATTTACAGTTATAATTGAGTTATAATTTTTGTTAATGTAATAAATATAATTTCCGTAAAACTGGACAAAGATTTGCTTTTACTCCGTGTTGCCTGAGTGCAACTGCTGATATAAGGTATAAACAGCAATTCAGTGTTTACGTGTTGTATCAACGTTTACTAACATATTTGTAAATAGAGAATTACTCACCTATCTTCATATGATTTTTTTAATAGTAAAGCTAATGTTTCTAATACCATTTTATGTTACAAATAACCTTTTCTTAATTATTAGTTATCATTAATTATAAACTTCTTATTGATATAATAAATATTATTAATATTCTTATTTTAATGCTGTAAATGTACCACTGCTGTTGAGCTCCGCAAACTCATTAAAACGGTAGTATAAATTACCTAAAATCACCTGCTCTATATATATATACAGAATAACTTACATTAAACAATAATGAGATACAAAAGTGTCTAACAATAAATGATCACAAATCGACTGCAACTGAAATTCAAAAGAAAATTAAAGAAAACGGTATTTTCTGAGCAAAAGTATATTGTAAAAGGCACCAGCATCGACTATCTATTACGAAGATGATAGAGTTTCACCAACCTCTATACTTTAGTTATTAAACATGGGACGGGGTATAGTCACTTGCACTATAATTATTGTTAGTTCTATATGTTTCTACATGCCTATTAAAAGATCATAAGCTGATGCTTAACTCTCGCGCGAACAGTTTCAGTAAAGCTTGTTTACTTCAATAATGTTAGTTTTAAGTAAATTTGATCATGCTTCTAATCCCTTTGTTCATATTTATCTATACTTCATTGTATGACTTACAGGCGTGTACCCCTTGTAAATCACAGAAATGTACTTCTCTGCAAGGGATATTTTTCTTTGAAGGGGTTAACCTGCCTATCAGGCACTATAAGTGGCAGATGATAAATCAGGAAGATATTACTTTTTAAATGGAGGTTTCAGTAACTAATAGAAGGAAAGTATGTTTCTTTCTCATCTATCTACACTTTTGGGGAGACGTTATACATTATTATTGATTAATTATTGTTCTACTTCCACTTTCATCTTTTATTTTCTGCTGTCTTGGTGAAGTTAACGTTGTGAGAAAGTTTCCTCCAACTTGTGGACACAACCCTAAAAAAATGACATTAACAATTATTCCACCTAAGTACAAATACACTGTAAACATCTAATTTTATTTGTAATAAATAAAAGTTTACCACTGGCATATTTATTTTAAATGATCATTTAAAACCCTTCTGTTCAACTACCTTTTGCTTTTCCAAACTAAACGAACAAAAAAGTACAGATAATAAAAATATTAACACGCAATATTTATATTATAATAGGTAAAAAATGTATTTATAGTAAATATTGTAACTGCCTTTTGTACAATTTCTTAATGTATTTAGTCATGTAGTTTTTTTTGTATGTAAAATTATTTGTATGCATTTTTAATATAAGTTATAATTAAGTAAGACCACATTGTTTTTTGGCCAATATATTGTAATATTACAATTACCTCATAATCGTTTTTAAGAGACCTAGTTCCAGAATAATAAACTATTTTTATTTTCATTTCATTCAATATTTATGCCAAGAAACTCATTGAACGTTTTTTATGATAAATTAAATAATGGCAAAAGGGGATAAAGGAAATAATGGCGTATGTACTTTAGTGTATTCTAAAGTATTATTGTTTAGCATATTTCACGAGAAAAAAAAAATTGAATTTATAAGTTGCCTCTAAGGCAGGTTTTCTATATAACGTAGGATAAACTAACTGTGATATATGTCGTAAGCATATATCCATCATTACACATGTTCTATAGAAGCCTGTGAAGAAGAATGATTCAACAATAACAAAAATCATGACCTTAACCACGTGTCAATAAATAATACGCTGAAATGCTTTATTGATTGTGAAAACTATTAATATTCATACTGATTATAAATGGCGTTAATAAAGAAAAACACTTTATCAATTAATGATAGGAAAAAGCTTTTTTGTGTAATAAATGACTTACTTCATGACGTAATAATCGTAGTGTGTGTTAGTCATTAAATGAGTGCATAATGTTTCATTTATAAATTACTGTTATGTTCAGGAAACCAGGATGTATTAAATAGAAATTAAAGAATATGAAAATTATTTTTATAGCTATGAGGCTATTAATACCAATGACTTACTTTACAGTGGTGCTAAGTAAATTTCCATTAGCTTTAAGTTTTTATTTTTATTTTAATTGCATTTTTTGAAAAGCTAGTGGAAAGTTGCTTGGCACCACTGTAAAGTAAGACATTGGTATTAATAGCCTCATAGCAATAATAATAATTTTCATATTCTTTAATTTCAATTTAATACATCCTGGTTTCCTGAACATAACATTAATTTATAAATGAAACATTATGCCCTCATTTAATGACTAACACACACTACGATTATTACAGTGAAATTCAATATGATTCCTCTCTTTCAGCAATACAAATGCAAAATTCAAGCTGCTATGAAAAGAAATAATAAAAACATATTTGATTGAGGTCACAGTTTAGCTTCTGAATTAATAACATTTCTGTAGAAGCATTAGCTTTCAAAAAATTTCTAGTTCAAGAAAAGTCCTCAGGAAAATAAAAGTATCAACGCCTGCTTGCAACCAATTCTCAAACAGTGCGCTACCGTTCACCTGAGCCACAGAATATTTTATGGGGCTTCTTCAGTTATTTATAACCAATTTGTTTTAATCAAATTCTTAAAGTAAATGGCGGATTTACATTAGAATTTTTTTTTCATTTTTGTTATTTGCCTTATTAGAAATTGACATGATATATTTAAAATACTACATTTCTTCATAGAATTAGTTTCTCTTCCACCTTTGAATAATTCATTGTATTTTAAGCAATTCTTGTTATAAATATTGGGTTCATTTAGGATATGGATACGAATGTATCAGATACTTTTTTTATTTTTAAATGGTTATAAATTGAAAATAATAAAATATACAGTAATTCAAAAGAACTTTTTGGCAAGAAAAATCATACTTGTCATGCATGGTACAGGTTACTAATAGAAAAGTAAAGAAATGAAATGGTTTTAATTTTTTAAAGATATTCTGATTATGTATTGAAATTTTGCCGCCTCTTAAAAGTTATGTCCGAAGTGGTTAGCTCTTCCCTGCACCACCTACGCAACACTACTTAAACGCTCTCTTCTATGGTGTTGATCCTGGTGCGAAAATACTACTTTTTTCCGAAATACTTAAGGAAACAGAATTTTTCTTTCTCTAACAGTCTTTCAATATACTTAAATAAATTCATGGCTAGAACTACTATTCTGGACGTATTGAGAATCCTACACCGCTTTGTTTTGTCGATTATATGGCTAAAATGGAAAAAAAAAACTCAATATTCACTACTTCTTTGTTCCACTTTTTTGACATGAGAACTGTCATTCAAGCGAACAGAGAGAGCAGAGCCTGACTTGGTAACACAGATGATTACCGCTTTCACCCCTATTCTGTTGTAGATGGTAATTTATGATATCAATCCGGACTGCAGTTGTCGGCTCCACTGATAGTGACGTCTATGACGGCTTCGGATTTTGGGTAGACTTGAATATCAGGAATTTAACAATCTCTGCCATGGACTTGGGTTTTATTTGTGCAGCTGAATCCTTCAACGGATTGAGGCTGTTTTTAGTATTCTTCTAATTTATTTGTATTTTGATCTGAGCGAAAGGCAGGGGATCAAATAAAATATCAGTAGGATCTTCATCTACTGCTTATTTTATTTCTCTAGGCTGCTCTACTGCTATAAGTCGTCGGTTATGTGTAAGGGCACAAAGCCCCTCTGTGAGTTTCTGACTGCTCAACAATAATCTGCGTAATCAGAGAATACATTCAGCGAAGCAGATGGCTCTTTTACTGCCCTTTGGACAAGGGCAGTATCACTTTCATATTTCTCTTAAAAATAGATGTGAACAAAAGAAATATTGATAATATACATTTCAATGTAATATAACTATAATCGTATATTCAGAAGGAAATATAATAATATGTATGGCAAAATATAATATGGAAAAGATATTTCGATATAATTTAATCCAAATACCGACATTTTGTTAAAGAAAATATTCAAGCTTAAAAATAGTATTTCGATATTGAATATTGATAATTTCATATTTATTTTGATATTTTTATATTATATTGATATTTTTATAATTATTGATTTCTAAAATTAGTAACAATATTTCAATATTATATTATAGAGGGATCGATATAATTGTTTCAATAATTCAACCTCAACTCAATCTTTGTTAATGTTATTAATATCGATATAGATAATTGCCAACAATATCCCGCTATTATTTTTTCGAAATATGAATATTTTCTTAAAAAATACTAAAAAATTATAAAACAAAATATTGATATTTTGTTTAAATATATTAATTTTCATTTCGATATTTGACATTGTTAATAATGTCCATATGGAAATTTATTAACGACAGTAAGATATTATTTTATAGAAATATTAGTAATTCCCAACTAAAAAAAATTATGAAAAATATAAAAATAGTATTTCGATATTCTATTTTGATAACTTCATATACCTTTCGATATTCGACATTGTTATGAATATCGATATCGGAGATTTGAAACCATATTTTGATATTTTGTTTAATAAAAATATCGATATTTTATCAAAAAAATATAAAACATTTTATAAAAAGATAAAATAGTTCTTCAATATTTTAAATAGATAAATTCATGTTTCTTTCAATATTTTACATGTTATGTTCAATGTTTGTATGTTATTTATACTGATATCGAGGATTAGAAACGATATTTCGACATTTTTATCGAAATATCGATATTTAGTTTAAAGAGATTAAGACAATTTTATAAAAAGCATAAAAATAGTTTTTAGATATTTTAAATTGATAAGTTCATAATCCTTTCGATATTTGACCTTATTACTAATATTGATATCAAAG
>NW_027107900.1:408044-419947 GCF_000696795.3 Halyomorpha halys | reverse complement strand
GAATGAGCTAAGAAAATCCTTACACTTCCTTACCCTTCCTTAATCTTCCTGAAGTATACGTATCCTTTAATGGTTTCGTAAAGTTATGGCATTACTATCTTAAGTGTAATTGGATGATCCTAATTTGACAAGTAGGATTCACAAAGGTAATGGTTTTGAGACAGTGACTTATATTGAAAACAAATAGTTAAATTCTCTTGGCTTAGAGACCAATGCTGATCAACTCCTTCCTGTGGTCGTTAAATTTTACTTAGTTGCGGAAAACCAAGATAATTTTAGAAATTTCTTTTGAGGTTGGAGTTTATCGAATTCTTGTAGAGTAAACCAATAACAGGTGTTTAAAATCACGTAGGGTTCGGCCACAAACGTTTGGCAACATATTATTTTAAAATTAAAATAAAACATTCATATTAGGTTTTGTGTCTTTCAGTCCTTAATATATGCAGGTCTATAATTTAATCACAATATAAAAAACACAAATATACTTTTTTCCATTAATGAGTTACTAGAATAATATAAAGTACTGATGAAAAAATTATTTGCCAATCAAAAAATATATCTATATAACTATTGAAACTTCCTTGAAGTAGATTAATGTACATGTGTGTATATAAAGGATGTACATCTTATTAAGACATTGCCTGGCTTCTTCTTTCTCGCTCTTGTGCTCTGAGCCTTCTACCAATTTGCACTGCATAGTCCTCTACAGCACACCTATTCTTCTGCTTAGCCATCATCAAAGTGACGAAGCTTGCCGGAACTGATCCACCTCCCTATGCTTCCGGGATTTTCATGCTAAAAAATCTGTCTGCGTTCACCTGCAAAAAGATCTATCGAAGGCATATCTGCGATGACACACAAAGCATCGTTCAATGGTTCGACTTGGTAGGCCTCCGCCCAAATCGGTGCTGCGTACAAAAGCGTGCAACTGGCTACATTTACCAGAAGCTGCCACTGATCCTGTCTTGGTCCACCAATATTTGGCATAATCCTTGCCATTTCTTTAGTCGCTTACTCTGCTTTAGTGCTAACTATGTTTAAGTGTTCATCAAACCGAAGTCTGGCGTCAAGCTATACACCGAAATATCTAATATATGGCTTAGATAAGATGTCGAACTCTCCAACGGTGGGACTGACAATCTCCCTCACTTTTCTAGATTAAAGGAGACACGCGTTGTGCGTGCGTGTGTGTGTTTTCTACGTATTTTAAGCAAGACTGGGAACGAATTTTGTGCCTACCAACTCCGTGATAGTGATGGACTCAGTCTGCTTCCTGCTAGTTACTAGGAGAACCTCTGTCTTGTGATCTGCAAGTTGTAGGCCTACCGAAGACAGCCAACCTCGTACCGTAGCAACAGCCTGGTTAGTGATGAGAGTAACTTCTTCCAATTACTTCCCCGTCACTACAACTGCAACGTCATCTGCGAATCCCACAACTGTGGCTCCCTCCGGCAATGTCAATTTAAAGATCGCGTCGTACATGACGTTCCACAGAAGAGGCTCTAATACCGAGCTCTGTGGGACACCACCAGTCACCTCATATCTTCTTTGGCCAATGTCTGAAAATTAAAACAGAACTCTATCTTTGAAGTAGTACTTACACTCTCATAAAGATAGGCCGCCACAGTCCGTAGGGCATCTATTATACAGGTCCATCTTGCAGTCTTAAAAGCATTCTTAACGTCTAGAGTGATGATTGCTGCATAACACATAGCACCTCTCCTCCACCTTGCACTCCTGCAATTGCTGTGCGGGACATCTCGACTACCAATCCAACAGCATCTATCGTGGATACCTCTTTACGAAATCCGAATTGAGGCCGCGAGGGGTCATTAACTCCCTCCGTGAACTATTGTAGCCTGAGGAAAAGGATTTTCTCGAATGGCTTACCCATATTATCCAATAAGCAAATTGGACGAGAGGTTGACGGGTCTTCCAGTCTTCCCTTACTCTTTGGAATAAGTACGAGGCGCTGTCTCTTCCAAGGTTCTGGAATTGAGCCTTCACGAATATAAGAATTGAAGAGATCGATGAAAAGATCAGGCATTTTTCTGAGAGCCACCTTTAGAGCTACATTAGGAATTCCGTCCAATTCTGGTGCCTTACCATGTTGTAGGTCCAAGGTGATGTCCTCTATCTCTTCCTGCGTGATTTGTGGAAAATTCCTTGCATTTGTTTTGTCTATACTTTCAATAGTATTAGATGCTTACCAACCCTGCTTCACGACCCTTGATACATTACATAAGTCTATTATTTACAAGGGAAATTTCATAAAAATATGATTAAGCATAAATAATACAATTCATCATCTTTACTCTTTAGTACTTCTTCCTTCCTCGTTTGAGAGCTATAAATTATTTATCTTTGATCTAAGGACTTTTTATTAATACATCATGTTTTATTGAGAACACTGTAACTTATGTAGGTGTATTTAAAAAAAAAGTAATATTCGTTATTAAATATATTTTTTTCTAATACTTTTTATTTATTGATAGATATTACACTATGCCACACAGTTGTGGACAATAGGTAATAGAGATGAATTATCTCATACATACTAAAATAAAATAAAATAAAATAAATAAATAAATAAATGAATAAATAACTCTCTTAAAATATATACAAACAAAAGAATAAACAAAATGAATATAATCAAACTATCGGTATGAAAAATAAATAAATAAAATAACATAATGATAAAATAATATAGTCTCTAGTCACATTTACACTCTAATATACAATATTTAGACAATCGACCTCAGGATCTCGGAGCCCACTCTATCCCCCACGTGTGAGGGATAGAGCAGAGCTTAATAGATCCCAGCGCATCCCTTTCGCTGCATCACTGGTAGTGAGCCAGTGGAGGCTGAGCAAGTGTGCTAAAGCCGCAAACACTCAACGTGAGTGGAGAATCTGACCATTGCCAGAACTCCAATTATTAAATATTCTGTTTTTCATAGTATTTTATACAAATTGTTTTCCTAACCATCATAAATATGTGCACAATTTTTCAACAAATATTTCTATAATTTTTCACTAAATAAAAATAAATTAAGTAACATTTAAAATAAAAAGAATATTCAATTTGATGCCACTCGATAAATCGAGGCAATTCATTCCAAATTTGGCAGAGTCTATCATCAAGTTTAAAATGTTCTTTTATCAATTTAATAATGTTGGTACTTGATGATATCTAGGTAACATAATTTCTTCCTAAAACAATTACATTACATAGTATTCAGCCGGAAGAAGTTTTTTAACTTAAAGATAATCTAGTAAAACTGTTTGATAATAAAACTAAAAAAATTGAAAATGGATTTGGAAATAAACGCAGGAACTAACCAATAAATAAATGATATTTTAGTGTGAAAAAAGTAATAATTGTAATAAATTTATTGTATTTTTAATGGTATATCCAAAAGATATAATAATTTTAAGTATTAAAGAAATATATAGCTTATATACTTATTAATAGACTTTTATTTCTGATTTTGCATACACAGACACAAAATTATTTAAATAAATTTGTAATTTTTTTTTTATAATTGACCAGTTAGATATGAGAGAATGAGAGAGACTGGAAATGATATATAAGCCTTTTGTTTCCATGTCGACGAATCCCTGACCGCCATCTTGCCTTTTGAAACAACCTATTATTAGAATCCCGTCATCTCTCCTCCGAAAGTGAAAAAACATATAATTCGTTAGCAAGATATTACAATTTTATTTATTTGTATTTTCGCCCTCCTTATGATACGATTATTAACTACATAGGTTCATGTATGACAAACACAACTGTTATATGTGTTATACACAATTGCTTACTAGTAGTAAACAATATTACTAAAAAATGTTTACTGACAAAATAAAACGCTATGATAGTAAAGCATAAATTAAACCTTATGAAGGTTCGAGTAGCGGTCATAAAGGATTAAAAAAATAATTAAAAAATATTTATTTATAGTCTTAGCTTCAACCCACATTTAATCTTCATCAAGGCTAAATAATTTAAAATGTATTGCTATTGTTCAAACTGTCCAGCAACCAGCATTTTTTCGGACAAAAATTTGATTGCAGGATATGACTTTATAAGAATATGAGTTACTTGAGTTTTAGAAGTACGACAATAACTTTACTTAAATGGAGTCAATTCGGTTTGTTCTTATTTATAGAAAAGGAGATAACAAAGTTTAATATTTACCAAACTATAATTTCTTTATAAATAAGTTATAAAAAAATAGAAATCTTTTGCTGAAAAATAAATATTTGAATAAAATTAGACATGCCGTTTTCGAAATATAGAGAACAAAAGAAAAATACGATTGTGCATGCATAAGTAAAATTAGTTGATGAAATTCTATATAATTGAGAAAGGACCATTCAGATACAAACCTGAAAAGGTCATTGGAGTAAGATGAACTACAACAGTAGGTGTTTTGTCAGTTACATGGGTCTGACTTTAGGTTAAACACATGTTAAGTCAATCAATAATCACATATACTTTACAAAAAGAATTATCTACTAAAGTTAATCCGATTTAGATAAATTTTTAGAGTTTGCGGGCTGTAACCATGAAGGTCCCATATCAATTATTTCAAATTCCATCACCTTATGTGTAAACGAATTTTCGTAACACACCTCTATTTTAAAAACGGAAAGTTGGGGATTAGCATGAAAATTATATTTCAATTTTCAAATTATAAAAGTATATTTCATTAGAATTCTATATTTCAAAAAAGGCTTTTCCATAGATTTTCAATTGAATGAGATACTTAGTCTTCAGTTGATGAGATTTTAATTTCTTTATTACTGATCCAGTTGACTTAATGTGGGTTTTATGTACAGGTTTAAAAATATTGAGTACTCGAATCGATTATAGAAGATATTTCCGTATTAAAAAAAAAATTGCAACCTTAGATTTCGTCGGCATATTTAATTAAAATGGTGTCTGATCCTAAATCATGTCTACGTAATCTAAAATATGTTATCGTAAATACATTTACATTGAATTCAATTGTTATCGATCGACCTCCATGATCGGATTACATTAGGGTCGATCTCGACAACTTTGACGATATCTTTTTTCAACTAACAAGTCCAGTTGTAATCTTTCAACCATCTCTAACTAGAGTATAAATACACTAACATATGGGTTCTGAATAGTGTTTATAATATAATCATGGTGAATAGGATTAAATAGAAAATGTTTTATAAAATTTTAGAGCGAAAGGGGAGATATTACGAATAGAGAAAGAGATTGGGTTTAAGAAAAATAATATAATTCTATAAAAATTTAAACAATTTTAGATATTATTCGACGGCAAGAACATTTACTAATACTCATATGCACAGATGAGTTTAAACTAATTCTAATTCCTAGGTTTTATCCTTTGCTTCGTCGAATGTCCAAGGTTGATGAAACTCTTATCACGACTTTGATTATCCATCTGATATCTATTAACAATTATCAATATATATTATATTATAAGTATATATTTGGTAATTAGTTATAATATAATAATCATATTTTATAGCAAACCATTTGTCTGGATCATTTCAATTATTTTAATAATATCATTTATCAATCAAATGCAAATAAATACTTAGTTACTGTATGTGGTTTATTTACTATCATATTACTCAATACCACCCCTTATTATATTATATAAATAATGTTAACAATATTTTATAGATTTAAAGGTATTTAATTACTAGTAAACACAAAATAAGCCTCTGAAAAAGAATCCAGTTATTATCATTGGTGGGACTGAATCATAATTTATTAATTAACTTATTTTTGGATAATTGCACTCAACGATTATCATCCCGACGATAGATACATAGCATTAATAAGTGTCATCCCTAGCGGGGACATACTATCCAGTTTACCAATTAGTAGTAATTAATCATTAATTCAGTTTATTTTTATAAAACAATAATTAGTGGTATTATAGTTGTGAAAATGATTCAGATAAATTGGTTTTTAATCTGAGAACTTTATTTTTCATTTTAAATAATTAATGTACATGTAGTATTATATTTCTGGTGTTTGTTTTTTGGTATTTTATTTTATTATGTGATTATAATAATAATGAATAAGTGGTAGTATCAATGAAAAAATAAATATATTTTTTTTAATTTGGGTCCACCCAATTGTTTTTAGTTTCTCATTTACGGTCCAACTGCTCTGTAATGGTATATTTCGTTAGGTGAAATTTTATTTCCGCGGGTTTTTTATTTTAAAATTATTCGCGAAGGAAAATAGTCGCTGATATCAGAAGGAATGTATAAATTTCGAGGTCTTATGGAGATATTGCATAAAAGAATGAGCGATGAAAATAATAAAATTGTTGAAAAAATAATTTGTTAAATAGACGAATTTGCGGATAGGTTTAAGTTTCGTATTATTAAAAAGAAAAAAATATCGCGGTAGTCATTCAAGTTAAAGAAAAGATATTGTCAACTATGAAATTGAGGCAGAAACTAAGAAAAATGGAAATTTATAAAAATAAATAATTAAGTACCTAATCCCTCAGTACTTACTAGATTAATTCGATAATTAATCAAAATTGAAGAAAACAATAATTCCCTGGGTGCTAGCAACAAGTCTTTTCGATGTTGTATATTGTCCCACAAAACATGAATCAAGAGCATCTCACAGTGCAGTCTTTGTATCCAAATGACTGGCGAAATGTTTCCCTCAGGGGAGGGTTGCATATTTCGATTGTGTCCTCTTCGTCCCGTTCCCAAATCACTCGATTGACCAAAATTTCTCTGCATCACAGTAGGAGATTTGATAATAGAATCAGAATCATTAGGTGATAAACTGTTATAACTAAATAGTTCAGATTAAAAGGTACAAAATCGAAATAATATTCTCAGTGTGATAATATCAAGCATAAAATTGAGACATTTATTTTTCATTTATTTATTTAAGTGTTTCGACCACTAGGGCCGTTTACACTGAATTTACAAAGTTAGTAGATTACAATTGACATATTCACAAAGTTACATTTAATTACAAAGTGAGAAAGTTACAAATTAACAATTAAAATTACAAGTTACATTACATTACAATTAAAAGTTACAATTACAATTAAAATTACATATTTACAATTACAATTTACATTTTACAAAGGTTCAATTAGATTTGACGTAGTTAGTAAATTACTATATTAAATTTTGCATCTACTTATCTATGCTAGACAGTCAGACTATATTTGATCATAAATATTAATGATTTTTAGAAAGTGAAAAAGTTTTGTTATTGTTGTGGGATCTTCTCTCAACATCTCCTGTAAATCTGAAAAAGGCCGGTGTGGTTCACGAGCAATACATTCAATGAAAATATGCCTAACGGTGAGATCGTTTCCACAGTAGCGACACGTCGGTGCATTTTCTTTTTTCATGAGATGACCGTGGGTGAGTCGAGTATGGCCTATCCGAAGACGGGTTAATACCGCATCTTCTCTCCGTAGCAGATTCAGGTTTCTGGTTGGACGTTTCACTGCCTGTTGGACCATTCTTAATTTTTTGTCTTTCATGGAGAACCATTCGTCTTGCCACTCTTGCCATGAAATTTCTTTTATCCATGAAATAAATTGTCTTTATAACACTGTCTTGTCAAAATTGTCTTTTGTCCATGATGTTGTGTTTATAGCTAGTCTGGCCTGCGAGTCTGCCTTTTCATTCCCAGTGATCCCAAAATGACCTGGCAGCCATAAAAACAAGACCCTACAACCCATGTTGTTCAAAGTTTTCAAATGCTGCTTCAACTCTATTATTAATGGGTGTGTTGAAAATGGATCTTGTAAAATTTAGGCATAATTACACTGAAAAACGCTCTAAATTATTATTGAATATGTTATTATTCGGTATGTGATAAACAATAAATAATGGAATATATGTTTTGTCTACTCATACGACTATTCAAGCCTGTTAAATACGAAGACTGCTT
Source organism: Halyomorpha halys (assembly GCF_000696795.3). Classification (NCBI taxonomy): domain Eukaryota; kingdom Metazoa; phylum Arthropoda; class Insecta; order Hemiptera; family Pentatomidae; genus Halyomorpha; species Halyomorpha halys. The sequence continues at coordinate 411,990 of NW_027107900.1, read as the reverse complement.
GATGTATCATCCCATAACATTACTCTAATTACAATTTTTTTGCAAGTTAATGATCACATCAGATTTATGTCATTGCATTGCCTAATGATAACATCTCCAAAAGAAGAATGAATGTAAAATGTGACTGTATTATCAACGATATAACGACTCAATATAACTGAAGAACTCCATAAATGTCTTTCAGAGGCTACGTAAACAGAATTATTACACACCAGTTGTCCTAAAGGAGCACCAGTATCCCACAACAAAGGATACTACCTAACAGATCAAACTTTAATTTCACAGCCTATATTCTAGTTGCAAGAAGGTGGAAAGAAGGCTTTATTGACGACATAAATCTTCCCTGTAAGCTTTCAAGTTTTTTATGGGTCTGTTTTAAAAGTTGCACGGAAGCTAGAAAGAGATAATACTGGGTAGATTAAGTAGAGTTTAATTTTCCCTTTTATTTCTTAAAGGAGTCTGAACATCCATTTTTGAATGTGAAAACGCGATGTGTAATGCCTAATTTAATAAGAAAAAACTGTTTTATGATTAATTTTAAATCTTTTTTTAACTTTCTATATATTTCTTTTAAATAAATAAAGTAAAATAAAAATAAAAAAAGAAGAAAAAATAGTATGAAACATTAATTTGTGTACATTTACACTTAAAATGAATTTCATCTTTTAATTTAATTAAACAAAAAAATTGAGTTAAAATTGCGGGTAATATCCGCTTGGTAGATCGACTACTTGACGCCACACGGCCATACTTATAAGATTCACTGCAACCTGCGTGATTGCCTCCCATTTCTCAACCAAAGCCTCCCTTATCACCAGTAAGTTATTAGGATGATTGATTTTTCAAAAGTCTTCGAGTTCATTCTAGAGATCTCTTTTGTTGGTATCGAAAATATATCAAGCAATTGACAAAATAAACTGTATACTTCTGTCATTTTAATAGCTAACACAGCTTAAAATGTTTGGTAGAGAATTATTATGTTTAAAAATAAAGCATTGTTTTATGTTAAAACTAATAAGCTAAGATTTTTTTCTGCTTGTCCTTTGCAATGGTTTACAGTTGTTGATGAACCAGGCACCTGCGGGGTTTGACCTTTACTCAGATTTACGAATGAGACCGGTCTTATACATTCCAACAACCTGCTGTGTGGGCGCATACCTACTTTTTGTACCTTATTTTTCAATGGTTGCAAATATTTAGATTTTTAGCTGAAAAACAATCGGCTATCTTTCAAATTTTCTAGAATTCACAAACATTGAAACATAACTACCTCTTTCAAATTATCATTGATTCAGATATTCAAATAATGTCATAAGATATTCTAGAACCAAAAATACATATTTTGAATGTTGAATCTACGGAACTCATTTAAACCAGACTCAGGGTCGGAAGGCGTATCCATCGAAGACTTCCGGTATAGTACGGGAACAGTATTTTGCCACGACTGAGTGTCTACGAACGGATTGAAAAATTCAAAAATCGTCGCGCAAGTGTTACTCACGATAAAGGAGCCGGACGACCGTTTACCGCCACAACTGAAGAAAACGTTGAGCGTTCACATGAAATGGTGCTCTTAGACAGGCGAGTAACTATTGACGAAGTGGCACATCGTCTGCTGATTTACCTCGGACGAAGTAATGAAAGAAGGGTGCATTCCTGGCTCGCACCTCAACCGAAAACCTTATTTTATGACGGCATCTTGTATCTTGTACAACGATGGACCAAGTGTGTTGAAAAGCAAGGGGACTATGTTGAAAAATGATGTTGATGTTGATTTTTTGCTTAAAGGCGTAAAACCCTCTGGTCATCAACGATGTACTTGTAAGTTTGATTCGAAAATGATGTACTTGTAAGTTTGATTACAATAAAATTTTATAACTATATTGCGGATAATAATAGACATACCCTAGTATAAATGGGCGGTTTATACTAGCTTGGATAAAGCATAAGCTATAACCAATATTTGGTTATTTGATCCACTCATATCCTTATTCTCATTGTTGTATACTATGATCAGACGTTTCACAGATAACTGGAATAACAACGACCGCTAAACAGTCAGGGACGAAACTTACTAATGCAAAACATTTTATCCAGTGATAGTCTCCGGTGAAAAGGAGCTGATTGAATAACAAATAAGGTTTCTAAATATTTTTAAAATGTACTATGCAAGATATATGATGATTATTTAAATAGATTTTCATTAATTTAGTTTGAAATATAAAGAAAATGGCTCTGCAAATGATTTATAATAAATTTAATAATTCACTAAATCCATTTTAATTTTGATTTATAATAATAATTAATGGTGTCAATAAAGTACCATTCCTGAAACCTTTCAGTTTTCAAGTTGAATCTGTTCATTTAAAATGAACGTACCCTCGTTTTCATTATTTTTTTTATAACAGTAACCCAAATTTTCCTGAGGTTTTTTTCTTAATTTGGGTTAAGTTATTCCAGATCAACCATTATTGACCGTAAGTACCAATAAGGGCAGAAACCTTAAGTTAACAAGCTATTCCCTGTCAAACGAACTTATACCGTTGTACCAAGATCTGAAAGGGATATCCCTTTCTATGCAGAATATGAAAGTGCTATCGATAAATCGATTAATAAAATTAAAATTAATAAAATCGATAAAAAAATGAATATATTAAACTACCCTTTTAATTTTTAACCCTACTTGTCTTAAAATATTTAATAGGATCCTTATACATTTTAAATCTAAAATGGTAAAAAATAAGCGAATTAAAAAAATATATAATTGTTATTCGAATAATATTTTATTCAACTAATTTTGTATTCAACTGTTTTTTCATGCGATTAAAATAATATTAGAACGTCTTTAAAATCAATGTCGTGCTGTATAGAATAAGTTCTGCAAGTTTCAAACTTTAAAAAAGTGAAAAATTAAAACTGTTACAATAATATTTAAATTTTTCACGCACATAGCATTGACTGTTTTTAACCATTTTTTCTGCGTTTTCCTTTTGTCTTAACCATTTCACCATTCACCATTTAAGGGAAATGGTTAACCCTTTGTCCGTTTTCCCTATGTTTTCCTTTTTGTAGAATTCTTATAAATTGATGGCTCATGAAGGTATGCTCTAATTGTTTACGGATTTGGATCATTTTGTTTTGTCATTAAAGTGTCTGTTTATTTGCCTATATTTTCTTCATGCCCTAACAACAAACAAAAAGAGAAAGAAAGAAAAATTATCTCTAATGAACTTCATCGTTTAATTCTTGGTGGTGATATTAATATGCGTAATAATTTTATAAAACAAATATTGATATTTAAACACATTATGTATAATTTTAATTAAATACATGTGTGAAACGTGTTCAAATATATTTCAGTCAGGCTATAATTAAGTGAACTTTATTTTATTTAATATTTGAATTATCAAAAAGTGTATTTAATATTATATTACAAATAATAAACATGAACTGAATTAATCTATTCTAAACATTCATAATTTTAACAAACCAAAGGTGCTGATAACTTGGGGTTTGGAATTTCATAAAAAAAAAAAAAATTAATAAGAACTTATTTAGTCCCTTACTTAAGCAAACCCATGCAATAGGAGAGAGATTTTCTTATCTTCTTTTTCTCTCGCTCTCTTTTAATATATTGGCTAGATTGTAGCAATGCTTACAAGTCCCATTTAATCTGCCCCGACTGTACTTTCCCGTTTGACTAAGTGAAACCACCCGCTTCTTTTGGCTCCCTGTATTTTCAAAACGGCAGCTAAAATCTTGATGAAGTGCATCCCTTCCGACCGAAAGACAAAGACGATCATTCAAAGTACCTCGACCTTACTTCCAAAGAAGCCTTCCTAACTCAGCGACACTTTCCTCCATTGCAAAAAGGGTTTCATATGCATTTCTCCGCTCAATTTTCTATCTATAAATGTTTTGTGGTTCTGCTGTAAATTTTGATATT